>NC_134398.1:36480318-36787979 GCF_050003625.1 Haematobia irritans
CGCTAGGCCACTGTCAATATTTTCGGCAACTATTCGGAATTGCTGAATTTAGATGTGAGGGATGGCTTTTGGGATGCTACTGGGAGCTAGGATAAAACCGTTCTGGTCTCTAGTATTTCATAGATTTAGTAAATACTCTAAACATAGCTTAAGTCATCAAAAATGGTCTGGCGGAAAAATACCACATATCTCATGGCCATAAAAATGCCTTTTAAAAGCTTCGAAAGACTCAATTCGATCGTTACAATGAAGCTGATTAATGTAATAAAAAATATTTCAGTTAATAGATGAATTAAGCTATACAAATATTTGCTTTTATTCTCAACACATTTACCCAACATAAATAGCCCCGATAATATTAAAAATGCCTAAAAGTATGCTTTAAATTCGGATAATATTTCCTACTATACTATTGAGCATTTCGAGAACACTTGAGTTATTTAATATTTTACGATATCATTCTCTTTGCAACAATAACTCTTAATTTCACATACGAAAGAGAAACGCAGGAGAGAGAATAACTTTACTAAATATTTCGTTGCTCTTAAATATTCCCATACTTCTCGTATTACAATCAAACTTATTCAATTAGATTATGTTTGTTTTTTTGTTTATGCATGAATGAGATTGAATATATATATTTGCCTATGGCTTAGCCTCCCAAATATTATATTTGGCGACATTGAAGAATGATTTCTCATTTGTGTTTCTCAACACTTTGTACCGTTATTTGTTTGTAAATTGATAAAATTCACACTAAAATAACGTTTCTCAGAAACTATCAGAGATTAAATAAAAACGAATATTTATGAATGTGCGTATCGTGGAGATCGTCAGCTATGAAAGCAAATATTTATTTTTACTCACTTCAACTTCTACTCCCTCCATGGTGGTTTGGTGATTCATAACCTTAAGATAATACCAAACCGCTTTCTTCACTTCACCGTTTGTTTGGCCATCGCCAACAAAGTGTTTTTCATTTATCAACTAAACAGCTGTTTATTGGAATGCGGTTGCAAGTTCATTGAATGACGTCGGTTTATACAGTATTCTTTATGGCAAACGATCGTAACTAAAGAATTTAGAAAACAAAAAGGTATAATAAAAATGTATGTATTTACTATGTTACCTACATGGTTGAGTACATCAGTTATAGACAATTTTGTCAAAAATTTTCTATAGAAATTAAATTTTGAAAAATTTTCTATAGAAATAAAATTTTCACAAAATTTTCTATAGAAATAAAATTTTGACAAAATTTTCTATAGAAATAAAATTTTGACAAAATTTTCTATAGAAATAAAATTTTGACAACATTTTCAATAGAACTAAATTTTTGACAAAATTTTCAATAGAAATAAAATTTTGACAAAATGTTCTATAGAAATAAAATTTTGATATAGACAATTTTTGTAATAATATTTATTTCTATAGAAAACATTGTCAAAATGATTTTTTATCAGAAGTTTTTTTTTCTAAAATGTTATTTCTATAGAATTTTGTGAAAATTTCATTTTGTCAAAAGTCTATTTCTATAGAAAAATTTGTCACAATTTTATTTCTATAGAAAATTTTGTCAAAATTTTATTTCTATTAAAAATTTTGTCAAAAATTTTGTTCTATTGAAAATTTCATCAAAATTTTATTTCTATAGAAAAATTCGTCAAAATTTTATTTCTTAAGAAAATTTTGTCAAAAATTTAGTTCTATTGAAAATTTTATGGAAAATTTTTTAAAAATTTTTTTCTACAGAAAATTTTGTCAACATTTTATTTCTGTAGAAAATTTTGTCAAAATTTTATTTGCTATAAAAAAATGTTTCCAAATTTTATTTCTATAGAAAATTTTGTACAAATTTTATTTCTATAGAAAATTTTGTCCCAATTTTTTTCTATTGAAAATTTTGTCAAAAATTTAGTTATATCGAAAATTTCATCAAAATTTTATTTCTATAGAAAAATTCGTCAAAATTTTATTTCTTAAGAAAATTGTACAAATTTTATTTCTATAGAAAATTTTGTCCCAATTTTTTTCTATTGAAAATTTTGTCAAAAATTTAGTTATATCGAAAATTTCATCAAAATTTTATTTCTATAGAAAATTTTGTCAATATTTTATTTCTGTAGAAAATTTTGTCAAAATTTTATAGAAAATTTTATCAAAATTTTATTTCTATAGAAAATTTTGTCAAAATTTTATTTAAATAGACAATTTTTTCAAAAATTTTGTTTCTATAGACAATTTTCTCAATTTTTTTTCTATAAAAAATGTTGTCAAAATTTTATTTCTAAATTTTGCCGAAAATTTTATATCTTTTAAACTTATTTGTCAAAAATTTAATTTTTTCTGTAAAAATGCATATCTGCATGTAAACCAATTTAATTAATAATTCTTTAGAATTTAACTTTTGAAACATATTTTACATTTAAATGTTTGGCTCATCCGCCCTCTGACGACATACATTTTTTACGATCTCTTTATGGCATTTTTTCATATCAGTTTTAATCTCCACGTTTGTTCCTTCTATCATCTTTTATTCACGTAAAACCACTTGCTTTGTTTATTTTAATAAGATATCATTTGTTTTGTTTTTATCATACTGGGGATTGATGTGTTTGTTATGTTTTGATTTGTTTTTTTTTTTTATTTAAAAGATTGATGGTAAACATGGTAAAAACTTACCATATATGGTACTTTTCGAAATATTTTAAGAGGTATGCAATAACAGGTGCCCTGTCGCATATTCTAATAATAAAAATGGAGGTTTCAGGTTGTAGTCAGAATGCAAAGTTTCAAGTTTTTTTCGTTTTGAAATATTGGAATGGTTTTTTTTAATATAGAAATAACATTTTTAAGATTTTTTTATAGCAATATCAATTTTGAAAATTTTTTTATAGAAATAAAACATTTGATTTTTTTTATAGAAATAAAATTTTGAGAAAATTTTCTACAGAAATAAAATTTTTCAAAAAATTTTCTTTAGAAATAAAATTTTTGAGAAAATTTTCTGTAGAAATAAAATTTTGACAAAATTTTCTATAGAAATAAAATTTTGACAAAATTTTCTATAGAAATAAAATTTTTGGAAAATTTTCTATAGAAATCAAATTTTTGGAAAATTTTCTATAGAAATAAAATTTTTGTAAAATGTTCTTGGAAATAAAATTATAGAGAATATTTTCTTTAGAAATAAAATTTTGACAAATTTTCTTTCGAAATAAAATTTTTGAGAAAATTTTCTATAGAAATAAAATTTTAACAAAATTTTCTATAGAAATCAAATTTTGACAAAATTTTCTATAGAAATCAAATTTTGAAAAAATTTTGTACAGAAATAACATTTTTGAGAAAATTTTCTTTGGAAAAAGAATATTGAGAAAATTTTCTTTAGAAATAAAATTTTGAGAAAATTTTCTTTAGAAATAAAATTTTGACAAAATTTTCTTTAGAAATAAAATTTTGACAAAATTTTCTTTAGAATTAAAATTTTGAGAAAATTTTTGTTAGAAATCAAATTGTGACAAATTTTTCTTTAGAAATCAAATTTTGTCAAACTTTTCTATAGAAATAAAATTTTTGTAAAATGTTCTTGGAAATAAAATTATAGAGAATATTTTCTTTAGAAATAAAATTCTGACAAAATTTTCTATAGAAATAAAATTTTGACAAAATTTTCTATTGAAATAAAATTTTGACAAAATTTTATATTAAAATAAAATTTTGACAAAATTTTCTATAGAAATAAAATTTTGAGAAAATTTTCTATAGAAATAAAATTTTTGGAAAATGTTTTTTAGAAATAAAATTATAGAAAAAATTTTCTTTAGAAATATAATTTTGACAAAATTCTCTATAGAAATAAAATTTTGAAAATTTTTTATAGAAATAAAATTTTGACAAAATATTCTATAGAAATAAAATTTTGACAAAATTTTCTATAGAAATAAAATTTTGACAAAATTTTCTATAGAAATAAAATTATAACAAAATTTTCTATGGAAAAAAATTTTGAGACAATTTTCTATAGACACAAAAGGTTAAGAAAATTTTCTATGGAAAAGATTTTGAGAAAATTTTCTATAGAAATAAAAATTTTGACAAAATTTTCTATAGAAATAAAATTTTGAAAAAATTTTGTACAGAAATAACATTTTTGAGAAAATTTTCTTTGGAAAAAGAATATTGAGAAAATTTTCTTTAGAAATAAAATTTTGAGAAAATTTTCTTTAGAAATAAAATTTTGACAAAATTTTCTTTAGAAATAAAATTTTGACAAAATTTTCTTTAGAATTAAAATTTTGAGAAAATTTTCGTTAGAAATCAAATTGTGACAAATTTTTCTTTAGAAATCAAATTTTGTCAAACTTTTCTATAGAAATAAAATTTGTGGAAAATTTTTCTATAGAAATAAAATTGTGACAAAATTTTCTATAGAAATAAAATTTTTCGTTTTGTTTGTTATTGTTGGCTTCTCTTCAATCGTTACTGTTGTTTTTGATCTCAGCCTAAAGCCATGCATAGACTAAACTACAAGTGTAGCTTAACCAACAGAGGAAAAGTATGCTTGTCAAATTTATTTGGGCAAAGCCTTATAGACTGCAAGATGGTTGGATGTACAGCTGTTTCGGAATTACCACATTCCTCATCAGCATCCTCTACTTGCAGCAAAACTATCAACCAATTATCAGAATAAATTCGGGTAATTCACTCAACCCAAAGTGAACTACACTTGAACCTCCCGAAAAAGGGTTTGATAGTCGGCTACTGCCTAAACAAATTTGCAAGCATATCTCTTTTCCTTTGCCAAACTCAAATCATCGATTTGAATGTATATGGCTGGGTTTGTTTTTGAGCGTGCTTCCTCTATCTTCATTCGTTTTGTTTGTTATTGTTGGCTTCTCTTCAATAAATTCAAATAAATTTGACAATCATACTTTGACAAGCATACTTTTCCTCTGTTGGTTAAGCTACACTTGTAGTTTAGTCAATGCATGGCTTTAAGCTGAGATCAAAAACAACAATAACGAAATAAAATTTTGACAAAATTTTCTATGGAAACAATTTTGAGAAAATTTTCTATAGACACAAAAGGTTGAGAAAATTTTCTATAGAAATAAAATTTAGAAAAAATTTTCTATAGAAATAAAATTTTGAGAAAATTTTCTATAGAAATAAAATTTTCAATAGAAATAAAATTTTGAAAAAATTTTCTACAGAAATAAAATTTTTGAGAAAATTTTCTTTAGAAAAAGAATATTGAGAAAATTTTCTTTAGAAATAAAATTTTGACAAAATTTTCGTTAGAAATAAAATTTTGAGAAAATTTTCGTTAGAAATAAAATTTTGAGAAAATTTTCGATAGAAATAAAATTTTGACAAAATTTTCTATAGAAATAAAATTTTTGGAAAAATTTCTATAGAAATAAAATTTTTGGAAAATTTTTAATAGAAATAAAACTTCTGAGAAAATTTTCAATAGAAATAAAATTTTTGGTAAATTTTCTATAGAAACAAAACTTTTGAGAAAATATTTAATAGAAATAAAATTTTTCATAAATTTTTCTATAAAAATAAAATTTTTGAAAATGCACTAAACCCAAGTGTAGTTCACTTTGGGTTTAGTTCATTTCCCGAATTTATTCTGATAATTGGTTGATAGTTTTGCTGCAAGTAGAGGATGCTGATGAAGAATGTGGTAATTTCGAAACAGCCCAAACAAATTTGACAAGCATACTTTTCCTCTGTAGGTTAAGCTACACATGTAGTTTAGTCAATGCATGGTTTAAAGCTCAAATCAAAACAACAGTAATGATAGAAAATTTTCTATAGAAATAAAATTTTGGAAAAATTTTCTTAGAAATAAAATTTTGGAAACATTTTCTATAGAAATAACATTTTTGAAAACATTTTGTATAGAAATAAAATTTTCCCAAGAATTTCTGTAGAAATAAAATTTTCTATAGAAATAAAATTTTTACAAAATTTTCAATAAAAATAAAATTTTCTATTGAAACAAAAATTTAAAAAAAAAAATATAAAAGGTTTGAAAATTTTTTGTAATAAAATTTTTGAGATAATTTTCTAATAAAATGTTTGGGGAAATTTTCTATAAAATTAAAATTGTTGAACCAAGTTTCTATACAATTAAATTTTTTGAAAAATATAGCAATAATTTATTTTTATATAAAATTTCCCATAGAAATAAAAAAAGAACTAATCGAAATTTGTTCTCTTTTTCGTCTGTTATTATTACCCTTCCACTTTACAATTGGAGGAGAAATCATATATTTTCCTATGGATATAAATCACGACGTGGCGTAGGTGGTTAGAAAATCTAATGCTTATATTTTGAAGTTGAAATTATTATCATTATTACTTCCTAAAGTCATCAACATTTTCGTATATGTTTTCCCATACCCATTTCCCCACACGCGATAAGAATTTCCATTTCCTAAGAATACCTTACCCAATTGAAGTCTATTAACATTTTCCATTTTGAGGAAGAACATTAGAAGCCTCCTCATGGGAACCATTTGTTAATTCGTATAAATTTAGAAAACAATTATTATATGGTCACATAAAGACCTTAGGGAAAAAATCTCATATGTGGTAGGAGGAAAGCTCAATCTTATTTTTTTAAATCTATTCCGGAGGTCAATAAAGCAAAATATGCCATAAAAAGGAGGAATTACGTTAAAAAAAACTCCCTCTATGGTGAAAAAATGGTCTCTTTTAAAATAACAAACGAAATCGGTCAGTTTAAGTGGAAAGAGTAGCAATGAAAAGGTTTGATATTTGAGTTGTTACCTTTTTTTGAGCTCCTCCCAATAAAAAGGATAAGGTCGCAGTGTCGTCCTTTCTTTCTATTCTTCATGAAATAGCAACTTTGAACATTAGGTTTATGTGCCATGAAATTGTAAACATTATTAATGTTTATATCAGCAGAAAAAAGATATATACAATAGATTAAGATGATATTTGGTAGGGGAGTTTTTGGAAATGCATGTGGTACAAATACACTAGAAAAAAATTATCATGGATGTGAAAATTTTAAATTTATATAAAAAATGTTAAAAAAAATTATTGTAAAAATTTTAATTGTAATAAAAGTTTTATAATATTGCCTAAGATTTAATTTTTTTCTGATTCAATCGCGAAATTAATTGATCTAATTAATTTTTAATTGATCCAATTAATTTTTAATTGATCCAATTAATTTTTTAATTGAAATGTCACGGAAATTATAGTATCAATCACAGTTTTAATTAGGCATAAAAAAGCTTGTATAAACCATTAATTGATTTCATTAGCAAATTTACATAAATTTTTTAATTGATACATTTAAAAATTTAATTGATGTTGAAATTCAATTAATTTTTTTAATTGAATTTTGTTTTTAGTTTAATTAATAAATTTATCGTTCCAAATAAACTGTTAATTAAACATTTAAAAATGCCCATCACTTTTCCTACTTGACTTAGTGTTCCGAGTTTGATTAAAAAGTTAATTGTATCATTTAATTTTTTAATTGATAAAGTTTTAAGCTTCAATCAACTCTTTAATTGGATAAAATTTGGTGATATTTTTTTGGGGTGTATACAAGCGTGTGTATTCAGTGTAGTCTAAGCAGTAGGAGTTTGTCCTTTAATCACAAAATTAATACACAAAAAATATATGGTAACTAAGGAATGCATATACAGTCTACGATATTTTGAGCATAGACACGCGAATCTGTCTAAGAATTTTTCCTAGCAGTGGAATGGTTAACATATGGCTGTATTTAGGGCCATGTAAGAAATACGTGATGCGCATGGAAATAATGAAAGAAAAAGCAAACACAAATGATAATAATAATCAAAATAAAATGGATGAAAACAAGGACTCACAATGTTATTTCATTTGTTGTCTTTAATGCCAAAACATACTATCTACATATACTCGTAGGCATCAAGGAGTAAAGTTACCCAATCCTTGAAACCACTGCGGGACGAAAGAACGACAAAACACCATCATCCAACCACGACTCTTTAAGGTAATGAAGATGACGATAATGCAGAGTATATTCCTGCCAAAGAAGATGCTACAAAGTACATGTGTTCCTAACAAAAGGATACATAATAAATAATGCGAAAAGTCAGAGAAGCATATGATGATGAACGATGTACATGGGTGAATGAAGAATGATGGGTAGGGAGGGGCGTTTATCTAAGGTCCTTATGACTAGAAATACATTGAAGTTTAAGAGTAAAGCCAGAGAAAATGTAGGCTACAATATATGTGTAGACAAAATTTCATGAATAAAATAAGCGAAAAGAGGGAGAAATATTGGTATGGGAGCACGGTTGCCACTCGAGCCAAAATTTCTATAGAAAACTTTGACAAAATTTTATTTCTATAGAAAACTTTGTCAAAATTTTATTTCTATAGACAATTTTGACAAAATTTTATTTCTATAGAAAACTTTGTCAAAATTTTATTTCTATTAAAAAATTTTTGCAAAATTTTATTTCTATAGAAAATTTTTGCAAAATTTTATTTCTATATAAAATTTTGTAAAAATTTTACTTCTATAGAAAATTTTTTGCAAATTTTTATTTCTATAGAAAATTTTTGCAAAATTTTATTTCTACAGAAACTTTTGTCAAAATTTTATTTTTACAGAAACTTTTGTCAAAATTTTATTCCTATAGAAAATTTTGTCAAAATTTTATTTCTATAGAAAATTTTATTTCTATAGCAAATTTTGTCAAAATTTTATTTCTATAGAAAATTTTGTCAAAATTTTAGTTCTATAGAAAATTTTGTCAAAACTTTAGTTCTATAGTAAATTTTTGCAAAATTTAATTTCTATATAAAATTTTGTAAAAATTTTTTTCTATCGAAAATTTTTGCAAAATTTTACTTCTATAGAAAATTTTTTGCAAAATTTTATTTCTATAGAAAATTTTTTGCAAATTTTTATTTCTATAGAAAATGTTTGCAAAATTTTATTTCTACAGAAACTTTTGTCAAAATTTTAATTCTACAGAAACTTTTGTCAACATTTTATTTCTACAGAAAATTTTGTCAAAATTTTATTTCTATAGAAAATTTTGTCAAAATTTTATTCCTATAGAAAATTTTGTCAAAATTTTATTTCTATAGAAAATTTTATTTCTATAGCAAATTTTTTCAAAATTTTATTCCTATAGAAAATTTTGTCAAAATTTTATTTCTACAGAAAATTTTATTTCTATAGCAAATTTTGTTAAAATTTTATTTCTATGGAAAGTTTTGCCAAATTTTTATTTCTATAGAAAATTGTATTTCTATAAAAAATTTTGTCAACATTTTATTTTTATAGAAAATTGTATTTCTATAGAAAATATTGTCAACATTTTATTTCTATAGAAAAATTTCTAAAAATTTTATTTCTATAGAAAAATTTCTCAACATTTTATTTCTATAGAAAATTTTCTCAAAATCTTATTTCTATAGAAAATTTTCTCAAAATTTTATTTCAATAGAAAATTTTCTCAAAATTTTTTTTCTATAGAAAATTGTGTCAAAATTTTATTTCTATAGAAAATTTTGTCAAAATTTTATTTCTATAGAAAATTTTGTCAAAATTTTATTTCTATAGAAAATTTTGTCAAAATTTTATTTCTATAGAACATTTTGTCAAAATTTTATTTCTATAGAACATTTTGTCAAATTTTTTTTTCTATAGAAATTTTTTTCAATATTTTATTTCTATAGAAAATTTTGTCAAAATTTTATTTCTATAGCAAATTGTATTTCTATAGAAAATTTTGTCAAAATTTTATTTCTATAGAAAATTTTGTTAAAATTTTATTTCTATAGAAAATTTTGTCAAAATTTTATTTCTAAAGAAAATTTCTGCAAAATGTCATTTCTATACACATTTTTTAAAATTTTTTTCTATCGAAAATTTTGTCAAAATTTTATTTCTATAGAAAATTTTGTCAAAATTTTATTTCTATAGAAAATTTTGTCAAAATTTTATTTTTATAGAAAATTTTGTCAAAATTTTATTTCTTTAGAAAACTTTGTAAAAATTTTTATTTCCATGGAAAGTTTTGTTAAAAATTAATTGCAATAGATAATTTTTGTAAAATTTTATTTCTATAGAAAATTGTAGCAAAATTTTATTTTTATAGAATATTTTTGTAAAATTTTATTTCTGCAGAATTTTTTTTCTATAGAAAACTTTGTCAAAATTTTATTTCTATAAAAAATTTTGTCACAATTTTATTTCTATAGAAAATTTTGTCTAAATTTTATTTCTATACAAAATTTTGTCAAAAGTTTATTTCTACAGAAAATTTTTGCAAAATTTTATTTCTATAGAAAACTTTGTCTAAATTGTATGTCTATACAAAATTTTGTCAAAATTTTATTTCAATAGAAAATTTTTGCAAAATTTTATTTCAATAGAAAATTTTTGCAAAATTTTATTTCAATAGAAAATTTTTGCAAAATTTTATTTCTATAGCAAATTGTATTTCTATAGAAAATTTTGTCAAAATTTTATTTCTATAGAAAATTTTGTTAAAATTTTATTTCTATGGAAATTTTTGCCAAAATTTTATTTCTATAGAAAATTGTATTTCTATAAAAATTTTTGTCAAAATTTTATTTATATAGCAAATTGTATTCTATAGAAAATTTTGTCAACATTTTATTTTTATAGCACATTTTGTCAAAATTTTATTTCCATGGAAAGTTTTGATAAAAATTTATTGCTATAGATAATTTTTGTAAAATTTATTTCTATAGAAAATTGTAGCAAAATTTTATTTCTACAGAATATTTGTGTACAATTTTATTTCTATAAAAAATTTTGTCAAAATTTTATTTCTATAGAAAATTTTGTCAAAATTTTATTCCTATAGAAAATTTTGTCAAAATGTTATTTCTATAGATAATTTTGTCTAACTTTTATTTCTATACAAAATTTTGTCAAAAGTTTATTTCTACAGAAAATTTTTGTAAAATTTTATTTCTGTAGAAAATTGTCTCAAAAATTTTATTTCTATAGAAAACTTTGTCTAAATGTTATTTCTATACATAATTTTGTCAAAAGTTTTATTTCTATAGAAAATTTTGTTAAAATTTTATTTCTATAGAAAATTTTGTCTAAATTTTATTTCTATACAAAATTTTGTCAAAAGTATTTCTACAGAAAATTTTTGTAAAATTTTATTTCTGTAGAAAATTTTCTCAAAATTTTTATTTCTATAGAAAATTTTGTCTAAATTTTATTTCTATACAAAATTTTGTCAAAATTTTATTTCTATAGAAAATGTTGTCAAAATTTTATTTCAATAGAAAATTTTTGCAAAATTTTGTTTCAATAGAATTTTTTTGCAAAATTTTATTTCTATAGAAAACTTTGTCTAAATTTTATGTCTATTCAAAATTTTGTCTAAAGTTTATTGCTATAGAAAGTTTTGCAAAATTTTATTTCTGTAGAAATTTTTCTCAAAAATGTAATTTCTATAGAAAACTTTGTCAAAATTTTATTTCAATAGATAATTTACGCAAAATTTTGTTTCTATAGAAAATTTTTGCTAAATTATATTTCAATAGAAAATTTTTGCAAAATTTTGTTTCTATAGAAAATTTTTGCAAAATTTTGTTTCTATAGAAAATTTTTTGCAAAATTTAGTTTCTATAGAAATTTTTATAAACATTTTATTTTTTATAGAAAATTTTGTCAATTTAAGGGCGAAGCTCCAAATACCTTTACTGAATCTTGAAATAATTTACCGTGGAAAAACTTTTTGCTGTTTGCTCAAGAGTTTGATATCGCCTATGACCCCTGTTATGGAAGTTGGTCATGCTAATAATATCACTATTGTAATAGCTTAATTTGTTATTAGTTAGTTGGCTTGACATTAAACGAACTCCTATTCAACTTCTATTCAATCTTTGTGGACCATGCAACCGCAACAATACCTATGAACAATGGATTTATTACTCCTGGTCATTTATCATAAACCATGTATTATTCACGAAACTATGACAAATTATTCTAGGATACTACCAGCATGCCAATTCTTCTTTGGAACACATGGAACTCTTCATTGCGTCTGTCAGTATGTCTGTCTGTCTGTGTGTAACGATTGGAAAATAAATATCAAAATTTGGCCAAATATGTGATCGGAAATTCTTTAGTCGAATTAACACGTCCTCTGCAATCAACAAACCAACCACCACCATAGACACCAATCAAACTTCTTTATTTTTAGTATTATTGTCTTGCCACTTGAATGAATCAAATTGGAGAGAAAAAAGCGATTTATTTTATAAGGGGGGCTATTGACACATTTTCTTGAATGTCTTTGGAATAAAATGACACAAATTCCATTAGAATAAAAATGCCGCAATTACGTGCCACCATTGTGATGACAACTTATTGGTCGAATTCCTCTTTCTGAGATCTCTTGCCAATTTTTCAGAAACGTAGTTATGTATTGCGGTAGCATTTATTTATTAGGCTTTCAAAGATTTCTTTGTAAATTACATAGTTGAGACATGCTAAGGAATGAAGTCAATGTGATCTATGTTTTGTGATTGTGCTAGAAAAAGAGTTGAATTATGTAACGACGAGTTTTTCCCTTCCGGCTGGAATGATACTCAGGGAGGCCGGGGTACTTCGCAGAAATTTATTCTACAGACTGAGGTAAGGAGAAGGCACGATTATTACGGTTTTAAGCTTTATTGTGGTGGACATTTTTTTATATTACACTTAAAGGTCCTCAACTTTCCAGACGTTCAGCGGCTCTCCACAGCTATGGTTGTGATGTTGTGGCCAAATGGAGAGGAGAACATTACTCCCGTGGGTCTTTGGCGGAAGGTTTGGAAGATATGAGACACGAATGTTCGGAAAAGTCGAATTTTGGTCAAAGTGAGGGTCTTTGGACATGGCTAGGGTAGTCGCACACCCATAGCTGGGGAATAGAAAATGAATGGTTGAGTGGAAGAACACATGGCTAGTGTAACACGTGCACTCTTAGCATAGGAATATGAGGAAACGGGGAATATAGGGACACGTGGCTAGAATGGTCGCACACCACCAGTTGAAAAATAGGAGGGAATGAGGAAGTGAAGGGAGTGGTCGCAATCCTCTTGCTGAGCGGAAGAGAACACGTAGCTTCTAGGTGAGGAATAGGATAGGATGAGGGAAAGGAGAGAACGTGGCTAGAGTGATCGTACATCCCTAACTATGGAATAGGAGAGGATGAGGGAAACGAGGAACACGTGGCTAGAGTGATCATACATCCCTAACTATGGAATAGGAGAGGATGAAGGAAAATGGCTATAGTGGTCACACACCTCTTGCTGAGGAATAGCAGAGGATGAGGGAAAAGGATAAAACGTGATAGCTGTGGAATAGGAAAGGATGAGGGAAAAGGAGGAACACATGGCTAGAATGATCGCATACTTCTAGCTGAGGAATGGGATAGGATGAGGAAAAGGAGAGAACGTGGATAGACTGATCGTACATCTACAGCTGTGGTATATGAGAGGATGAGGAAAACGGGGAACACGTGGCTAGAGTGGCCGCAAACCTCTGGCTAAGGAATAGAAGGAAATGGGGAAATTTAGGGGCACGTAGCTAGAATGGTCGCATACCTCTAAAAAGGAGAAAACGTGTCCTCTAGCTGAGGAATAGGAGAGGATAAGGGAATAGAAGGAACACGTGGCTAGAGCGATCGCATACCTCTAGCTGAGGAATAGGAGGGAACGGGAAATTTAGGGGCACGTGGCTAGAATGGTCGCATACCTCTAGTTGAGGAAAGGAGAACACGTGGCCTCTAGATGATGAATAAGATAGGATGAGGGAAAGAAGACAACGTAACTAGAGTGATCGTAGATCTGTAGCTGTGGAATAGGAGAGAATGAGGGAAAAAGAGGATTACGTGGCTAGAGTTGTCGCACACCTCTATTTGAGGAAAGGAGAAAACGTAGTCTCTAGCTGAGGAATATGATATGATGACGGAAAGGAGAAAAGGCGGTTAGATTGATCGTACATCTGTAGCTGTCGAATAGGAGAGGATGAAGGAAAAGGAGGAGCACATGGCAAGAGTGTTCGCACACCTCTAGCTGAGGAATAGGATAGGATGAGGGAAAGGAGAAAACGTGGGTATAGTGATCGCACAACTCTAGTTGAGGAAAGGAGAACACGTAGCCTCAAGCTGAGGAATAGGATATGATGAGGGAAAGGAGAAAAAGTGGTTAGAGTAATCGTATATCTGTAGCTGTGAAGTAGGAGAGGATGAGGGAAAAGGAGGAACACGTGCCTAGAGCGGTCGCACACCTCTAGATGTGGAAAGGAGAACACGTGGCCTCTAGCTGATGAATAGGATAGGATGAGGGAAAGGAGAAAACGTGGCTAGAGTGATCGCACAAATCTAGCTGAGGAATGGAGAATACATGGTCTCTATCTGAACGATAGGATAGGATGAGGGAAACGAGAAAACGTGGCTAGAGTGATCATACATCTGTAGCTGTAGAATATGAGAGGATGAGGAAACAACAAGGGACACGAGGCTAGAGTGGTCGCACACCTCTAGCTAAGGAATAGGATAGGATGAGGAAAAGGAAAACAAGTGATTAGAGTGATCGCACACCTTTAGCTGGGACAAAACGTTATTCTACGGATTCTACTTTCCGATATTACCCCGCTCTGATATTTATTTATTACACAGAAAATAATATTATAATTTTTGAGCTAACAAAAAATTGTTGTTACAGAAAAATTTTTAAGTTCAACAAAATTTTTGTTGATATAACAAAATGTTTGTTGATATAACAAAATTGGTTGCTAAAGTGACTAAAATCGTAATTGTATTTATAAATTACATTGTTAGCTCAAATTTAAACATAATTTTAATTGTATTGACAATCAAATTAATTGATATTTTTTTGTGTGTAATATGCTTCACCTACCGCTGCTAGTACCACAGCATGTTCCTCAGACATTTTGTTTTATGTAAGATGATGGAATAAATCCTTTCGCAATACCGTAGTTTAGCCAATCCGTAGAGTGGGAGCCAATGTGGTTCAAAGGGTCGCAGGTTCGATCCCTGCTTCAACCGAACAACAAACAGTTTTTCAGCGGCTGTGAAGCTTCTCTAAGTGGTTTCACCTCAACGTGAAAAGCCGTTCGCCTACAAAAATGAGCTAAACATAGAATTGAGCTAAACATAGAATCGGACAGCTTTCAGTGATGAGATGGATGTTCACCACTGTGGTACAACAATGGACTGAATATTTTAAGTGAGCCTGAAATATCGGAATTGCAACTATACCTAACCTAACCTCAAAATATCAAGTTTTAAGATAGTGCTGTTATTTGCCGGATTGCAACACTAGAGTTGTCCAATCCCGAAATATAAAAACCAATCTTGTGCGTGGTAAAATAACGAAAATAAGGATGAGAATCATCATCATTATTGCTTTTAAAAAGAACAATTTCGTTATTCCTTTATCGAGTCCAAAAATATTCCTTCTTTCGTGTAATAAATTCATATATTTATGATGTTGGTATATTCATCCACCATCTAACATTATTCTAATATTTAAACAAAAACAAAACTAAAAAGAAAGCAATATTATTTCATGTTTATGTTCACATATTCGCACGTCCGTTTCAAATAAATGCTGAATGCATAAATTTTTCAATTTCAAAAAAAAAAAATGCAACTGAAAAACGCGTTGTTCGTTTGCTAATACGGTTTTTATGAGGAAATCATCAGACCAACCTTCATCTTGAAATAAATGATGTAGACAGACAGACAGACATATCAATGAATTTCAATGGAGCATAGATGGGCGGGGGATATTAAATAACACTGCAATGCAATTTCTTCATAGTTCATTAAAATATGTGCAGAACTATTTTGAGATATTTATGACCCATTTATCTCAGGCGCAGCATATTGAATTTCTTTCCGTTAAAATCTTTTACCAAGCATAGAGGGATAAAGAAATCTACACAACTTCTTTGACTGCCAACTAAGCATACTAGAGTTTATGAACATTTTCTACAATGATGATGTTGATGCTAATGATCATCATCATCATCATCGTCAATTTGAAGTTGTCATTATTTATGATTCATCTTTTTTCCGGCTTTTCAACTTTTTAAAGCATTTTAGAATTTTTGCAATATTTTTACATAGTTTGAAAGAAAAAAAAAAAACAATACAGCTCATAAATTATCCCATTTTTCATTTGTAAACCTCTTGAGATAAATTGTAAGGAATGGAACTTTTTCATTTTGATGAAATATCTATTGCTGCAAGAAAATATGAATATCTCATAAAGAGACGATTGAAGTGCTGACGATGCCTTCTGCAACATTCGTCATTTTAACAAAAGAGAATATTAAAACAATCGGAGATGTGCATGTGTCAAGGACTTGCTGAGATTCTGTAAGAATTGCGTGACACTTGCAACACTTTTTCTCAAAACTTTTTATTTCTATAGCAAATTTTGACAAAATTTTATTTCTACAAAAGATTTTTTCAAAAATTTTATTTCTATAGAAAATTTTGTGAAATATTTTGTTTCTATAGAAAATTTTGTCAAAAATTTTATTTCTTAGAACCTTTTTTTTTTAATTTTTCAAAATTTTATTTCTATAGAAAATTTTCTAAAAATTTTATTTCTATAGAAATTTTTTAAAAATTTTATTTCTATAGAAAATTTTCTTAAAAATTTTATTTTTATAGAAAATTCTCTAAACATTTTTTTCTACAAAAAATTTTCTCAAATATTTTATTTCTATGGAAGATTATGTCAAAATTTTATTTCTATAGAAAATGTTGTAAAAATTTTATTAGTATAGAAAATTTTCTCAAAAATTGTATTTCAATAGAAAATTTTGTCACACATTTTATTTCTATAGAAAATTTTGACAAAATTTTATTTCCATAGAAAATATTGCCAAAATTTTATTTCTATACAAAATTTTCCCAAAAATTTTATATCTATAGAATATTTTCTCAAAAATTTTATTTCTATAGAAAATTTTGTCAAAATTTTATTTCTATAGGAAATTTTGTCAAAATTGTATTTCCATAAGAAATTTTGTCAAAACTTTATTTCTATAGAAAACTTTCCCAATTTTGTCAAAATTTTATTTCTATAGGAAATTTTGTCAAAATTTTATTTCTATAAGAAATTTTGTTAAAATTTTATCTTGCAGTCTATAGGGCTTTGCCCAAATAAATTTGACAAGCATACTTTTCCTCTGTTGGTTAAGCTACACTTGTAGTTTAGTCAATGCATAGCTTTAAGCTGAGATCAAAAACAACAATAACGATTGAAGAGAAGCCAACAATAACAAACAAAACGAAAATTTTATTTCTATAGAAAATTTTCCCAAAAATGTTATATCTATAGAAAATTTTCTCAAAAATTTTATTTCTATAGAAAATTTTGTCAACAATTTTATTTCTATACAAAATTTTCCCAAAAATTTTATTTTTATAGAAAATTTTGTCAAAACTTTTATTTCTATAGAAAATTTTGTCAAAATTTTATTTCTATAGGAAATTTTGTCAAAATTTTATTTCTATAGAAAAATTTCCCAAAAATTTTATATCTATAGAAAATTTTCCCAAAAATTTTATATCTACAGAAAATTTTCTCAAAAATTTTATTTCTATAGAAAATTTTGTCAACAATATTATTTCTATAGAAAATTTTCTCCAAAATTTAATTTCTATAGAAAATGTTCTCTAAATTTTATATCTATAGAAAATTTTGTCAAAATGTTATTATGATAGAAAATTTTGTCAAAATTTTATTTCTATAAGAAATTTTGTCAAAATTTTATTTCTATAGAAAATTTTCTCAGAAATTTTATTTCTATAGAAAATTTTGTCAACATTTTATTTCTATAGAACATTTTGTTACTATTTTATTTTTAAAGAAAATTTTATTTCTATAGATAATGACAGAATTTTATTACTATAGAAACTTTTGTCAAAATTTTATTTCTATACAAAATTTTTTTTATATCTATAGAAAATTTTCTCAAAATTGTTATTGCTATAGAAAATTTTCTCAACAATTTTATATCTATAGAAAATTTTCTCAAAAATGTTATTTCTATAGAAAATTTTGTCACAAATTTTATTTCTATAAAAAAAAGTTCTCAAAAATAATTTTTCTATAGAAAATTTTCTCAGAAATTTTATTTCTATAGAAAATTTTGTCAACATTTTATTTCTATAGAGCATTTTGTTACTATTTTATTTTTAAAGAAAATTTTATAAAAATTTTATTTCTATAGATAATGTTGTCAGAATTTTATTACTATAGAAACTTTTGTCAAAATTTTATTTCTATAGAAAATTTTCTCGAAAATGTTATTTCTATAGAAAGTTTTGTCAAAATTTTATTTCTAAAGAAAAATTTTGTCAAAATTTTATTTCTACAGAAAATATTGTCAAAATTTTATTTCTTTAGAAAATTTTGTCAAAATTTTATTCCTATAGATAATGTTGTCAGAATGGTATTACTATAGAAAATTGTTGCAAAATTTCTATAGAAAATTTTGTTAAAATCTTGTTTCTATAGAAAATTTTCTCAAAAATTTTATTCCTATACAAAATTTTGTCACAAATTTTATTTCTATAGAAAATTTTCTCAAAAATTTTATTTCTATAGAAAATTTTGTCAAAATTTTATTTCTATAGAAAATTTTGTTAAAATCTTGTTTCTATAGGAAATTTTCTCAAAAATTTTATTTCTATAGAAAATTTTCTCAAAATTTTATTTCTATAGAAAATTTTCTTAAATATTTTATTTCTATAGAAAATTTTGTCAAAATTTTATTTCTATAGAAAATTTTGTCAACATTTTATTTCTATAGAGCATTTTGTTACTATTTTATTTTTAAAGAAAATTTTATAAAAATTTTATTTCTATAGATAATGTTGTCAGAATTTTATTACTATAGAAACTTTTGTCAAAATTTTATTTCTATAGAAAATTTTCTCGAAAATGTTATTTCTATAGAAAGTTTTGTCAAAATTTTATTTCTAAAGAAATTTTTCTCAAAAATGTTATTTCTATAGAAAATTTTGTCAAAACTTGTCACAAATTTCATTTATATAGAAAATTTTCTCAAAAAATAATTTTTCTATAGAAAATTTTGTCACAATTTTATTTCTATAGAAAATTTTCTCAGAAATTTTATTTTTATAGACCATTTTCTCAAAATTTTTATTTCTATAGAAAGTTTATTTCTATAGAAAATTTTGTCAACATTTTATTTCTATAGAAAATTTTGTCAAAATTTTATTTCTATAGAAATTTTGTCACAAATTTTATTTCTATAGAAAATTTTCTCAGAAATTTTATTTCTAGAGAAAATTTTGTCAACATTTTATTTCTATAGAACATTTTGTTACTATTTTATTTTTATAGAACATTTTTTTACTATTTCATTTTTAAAGAAAATTTTGTAAACATTTTATTCCTATAGATAATGTTGTCAGAATGGTATTACTATAGAAAATTGTTGCAAAATTTCTATAGAAAATTTTGTTAAAATCTTGTTTCTATAGAAAATTTTCTCAAAAATTTTATTCCTATACAAAATTTTGTCACAAATTTTATTTCTATAGAAAATTTTCTCAAAAATTTTATTTCTATAGAAAATTTTGTCAAAATTTTATTTCTATAGAAAATTTTGTTAAAATCTTGTTTCTATAGGAAATTTTCTCAAAAATTTTATTTCTATAGAAAATTTTCTCAAAATTTTATTTCTATAGAAAATTTTCTTAAATATTTTATTTCTATAGAAAATTTTGTCAAAATTTTATTTCTATAGAAAATTTTGTCAAAATTTTATTTCCATAGAAAGTTTTGTTAAAATCTTATTTCTATAGAAAATTTTGTCAATAGTTTATTCGTAGAGAAAATTTTGTCAACATTTTCTTAGGATATAAAATATAATGAATTTAATTTTTTGAGTACAACAATGTTACTATATGTATTCCTAGATGGACAATAAATCTTTATTAAATTTCTCTTTATTTATTTTATCTTTCAGGTAAACTTTTGTCTTCCATATGATATTTATTAGATACGTAAGTATTCATTTTAATTTTGTTGCTCAATTTAATTTTGTTGCCCAAAAATTCTGAAAAGAAATTGTATGGAATATGTAAACGTATATTATAAAGCGAGCGAAAATATGTAGTGAAACAAACTTTTATGTCACGTGACGTTTTTTTTTTTTTTGTGCAAAAAATTTGTCCGATATAATCGTTTTGTCCAAATACGAAATCAACAGTTGATCCCACAAAGGCAGATTAGGAGAAAATGAAATATGAAACAGCAGTCGTCTCAACACTTTGGTACTGGTCTATATACTTCCATGAACTTGTTCATAATATGTATGAATACATTCGTTTTCATTCAATTAAAGTAAATTGTCCAAAGTACATAGATTTGACTATAAGAGCAAAATATTTTATTTTTCACGTCAAACATGTAAACATATTCAGAACAATAATGTATACATTTACTGCAATAATTTTGTAAATTGGAACCATCTCCATTTCCGACATTTAGAGTACACTTTTCCTTCTCCAATACTAAGTCCTTTTATATTTATGACCTTAGCAAAAAAATACAAAATTGAATTGAAATGGATGAATGTGTCATTGCACTTGAAAATGTTGAAGTTCCTTGTATCTCTACATTCATCCATCTAAACGAAAAACATCGGAAATGTTCTCCCACTTCATTCCATAGATACAAATTGATTTATGATGTCTGCTTAACAACTGAAATATCTAAACTGTGGTAGATATCAGCAAGCAGTGTAGTGGCGTATCGCTGGAAATTGAAAAAGTTACAGGTCCAGTTACCAGTTCACGCAACATAAACGAAATTCTCTGGATTATTTTGTTTGGAAATGCGTCGTCCATAAACTGACTTTGTTCTTCTTCCCTCAAATGTTGAGAATAAGGTGATGGTTACCATGAAGCTTACTTCGTCGATGATGGCTATGCTGATAATGATGTTGATGAAAGGAGATGACTTGGTTGGTTGCCTGGTGGTAGCTAACTTGAGTTGAGGACATGGTGGCATTTATTGCTAGACGACATTTATTGTAGCATCATATTTTCATTCAAAAAGGAAATTCGATAAAAATGAAAGTAAATTTGTTTTGATCAGGGTGGAATTTCCTTTTTGTCATGTAGAAGGAAAAACATTTTTTGTTTTGGGAACTTCAGTCAGGCACCTTGGGCTAAAAATGAGACAATTTAGAATGTATGGAATTCCTTTTACCAAAGTGTCAGGAGCAGAGAATAAAGTCGCCGTGTTATGCCGACGATATTTGGCTGTCGAAGGCGATTAATAGAGTGATCAAACCAGTGTATAAAAACCGGTGAACCGGTTTATCTTCTCACACCGACTGTCGGTGTCCCATTTTCGGTGGACCGGTAGAACCGATGTTTTCTAGCCTCAACAACCAAAATTCGGTTTTAGTGTTTTCATTAAAAAATTGTCAATTTATTGCCAAATTTGGGCAAATACATCTGTTACGGCATTTTTACTTCAAATGCCGTTGTTGTATCTATTTATACAACAACGGCATTTGAAGTAAAAAAAAAATTGTGTCCAACTTTTAATAAATTCTCGAATTATTTTTTCGTTGATTTTTTTGTGACAATAAAATTAGATTTTCCTTTCAAAATAATTTGATTTTATGAAAACCGGTTGAACCGGTAATTGAACTGGTTTTTTTGTATAAATACCATCCACCGGTTTTGAAAAAACGTCCGGGTTTCAAAACCGAGAAAAACCTACTTTCAAAAACATCGGTTTGCTTCTCTATTGATGTCCACTTGACTATTACGCTTTCAAATATCCAGTGCCTCAGCTTTGGATTCAGGCCCCTTGTAGAGCCCACCGCTCTTAAGCGTATTGCCCAATATCTATAGGCTTTCTCAGTCCTTTCCTTGAGTTCAGTTCAGTTTCCTGTCTAAGGTTACTCCTAAGAACATTTTTTTTATCAGACACGGTTCGATATATTGGACAATTTTAATATTTCTAGTGAATAGGCATAATTCTATCTTCTCCGGGTTAACATTCAGGCCCCTGGAACTTCCATTAAATATTTTACACATATTTTTACCTTAAATTTTTTTCGAATGTATTCACATATTTCTTGTATTATGTATTTCTCGATGAATGAATACGTGCAGGGAGCGACAATCGGCAGTTATGGCGGCCCGCAACATTGCCATACACAGAGAGAAAATATCACCAAAATATTTCCAATTAAAACGTTGATTGAAGTTGAAAAAATTTTCAATTAGTAAATTAATTGATACAATTAACTTTTTAATCAAACAGGAATCTAAGTCATTTAAAAAGACTAACGGTTTTTTTTTGTTTTAATTTTTAATTAAAAATTTATTTCAATCATTCAATCAAACTAAAAACACAGTCAGCTAAGAAAGTAATTGAAAATAGTTACCTTTTTACGCAGAAAAAAAATTCACGAAAATTTTTCCAATTAAAATTTTAATTGAGTGTTAAAAAATATTCAATTAAAAATTTTATTGAATCAACAATTTGTTTAATTGCAACAAAAATCAATCACAAAAATTAATAGTATCAATTAATTTTTAAATTGACCTTCAATTAATTTTTTAATTGATACTATCGTTTCTGTGATTGAACACATTTCAATTAAAAAATTAATTGGATCAATTAATTTCGTGATAGAATCAAAAAAAAAAATTTTTGTGTGTAATTAAAAAATTAATTATACTCTGCGTCACACTGTGAACATGGTATTATGATATAGGGCATATGTTTGCAATATCCAGAAACAGACGAGATAGCCATATGGTGTCTTTGGCAATTTTGCTCGGGACTGGTCCCAGAGCCGATCTAGACATGTCCGTTTGTCCGTCCGTTTTTCTGTGAACACATTTTTGTGATCAAAGTCTAGGTCGCAATTTCAGCCCAACCAAATTTGGCATGAGTATGAGTCTTGGGTCAAAATAGAACCCTATTGATTTTGGTTGAAATCGGTTCAGATTTAGATATAGCTCCCATATATATCTTTCGCCCGATATGCACTTATATGGCCCCAGCAGCCAGAGTTTTGCTTTGATTTGCTTTAAATTTTGTTTAGGGAGTAGAATTAACATTGCTACTATTCATGCCAAATTTGGTTGAAATCGGTTCAGAGCAGGGCTGTGGAGTCGAGCCAATTTTGCTCGACTCCGACTCCGACTCCGACTCCAGCATTTTTCAGCAGCTCGACTCCGACTCCGGAGTCGACTCCGGGTAATATAACTAAATCTCATTTTAATACCACTAATTTGTTGTTCTATTGTGGGGGTACCGTAAGTGGATCGATATAAAGTATCATATTTATTTATGTGTGCAAAAAAGGTCTTCATTTCACATTAAATGCCAATTGAACTCTATATTTCAAATTTAGGACAATGTTTAATAAATAAAATAATGATATAAATACCCATCATAATATGAGAAGATACCAACAGTATATGTATTTGTGGACCAAAATTTTTGATACTATCTGAAATCCTTTAAATTTGTTGCGAGCTATATAAAGATTTATATTCCCATATGCATGAATTTGAATCTGAATCGATTTAGACAAAATTGTATATACTTCTACAAAATCTATGTACTTAAAATTTAAATCTAACGTTATGGGACGTAACACAATTTGAACAAAAAATGCAAGGAAAGTCTAAAGTCGGGCGGGCCGATTATAATATACTCTGCACAACTTTGTATTTAGATCCACATTTTGATAAAATCTCAAATCAGGCTTCTACAAAATCTCGGGCAATATTTGGGAAATATTTAAAATTGTTTAGACAATTTCGCAAAAATGCATTTATGATTCATTCATTGAAAAATTTGAAAATTTGAGTCATTTCTACAAGTTTTCGACTTAGCAGTGAGTATCAGTGAGCATACAATTTTGGAAAAATTTGTGTCTAGTAAATAAAATTTTGACTAAATTTTCTATTGAAATAAAATTTTGGAAAAATTTTCTATAGAAATCAAATTTTGACCAAATATATAGAAATAAAATTTTTATAGAAATAAAATTTGGCAACATTTTTTATAGAAATAAAAGTTTGAAAAAATTATCAATAGAAATACAATTTAAAAAAAATGCGTAGCAAACAAAATTTTGCAAAATTTTCTATAGAAATAAAAGTTTGCAAAATATTCTATAGAAACAAAATTTTGACTAAATTTTCTATAGAAATAAAATTTTGACTAAATTTTATATAGAAAAAAATTTCTATAGTAATAAAATTTTGAATACATTTTTTATAGCAGTGAGTATCAGTGAGCATCAGTAAGAAAAACTATTTTAGAAAATTTGCTATAGAAATAAAATTTGACAATTTTTTCTTATAGAAATAAAATGTTGGAAAAATTATCAATAAAAATACAAAGTTAGAAAAATTTTTGTGCAGTAAATAAAATTCTGCAAAATATTCCACAGAAACAAAATTTTGACTAAATTTTCTATAGAAATAAAATTTTGACAAAATTTTCTATGGAAATAAAATTTTGACCAAATTTTCTAATAAAAAAATTTATTACTATGAAATTTTGGCAAAATTTTCTGTAGAAATAAAATTTTGATCAAATTTTCTAATAAAAAAAAATCTATTACTATAAAATTTCGCCAAAATTTTCTATAGAAATAAAATTTTGACTTAAATTTTTATAGAAATAAAATTTTGAAAAAATGTTTGTGTAACAAACAAAATTTTGCAAAATTTTCTATAGAAATAACATTTTGCAAAATATTCTATAGAAACAAAATTTTGACTCAATTTTCTATAGAAATAAAATTCTGACTAAATTTTCTATAGAAAAAAATATTTCTATAGTAATAAAATTTTGAATAAATTTTTTATAGAAATAAAATTTTGACAAAATTTGCTATAGAAATAAAATTTTGCCAAAACTTTTTATAGAAATAACATTTTGACAAAATTTTCTATAACAAACAACTTTGAAAAAATTTTCTGTCAATATTCCACATATGTATATGGCCTTAAAATAAAATTAAAAATAAAATAATTTCGATTGTACGAAATATTTCAAATAAATTGATATGGGCATTAAAATGGATCGATCCAGCCCATCTGCTAGTCTAACATTCTAGGAAACATAAAAAGATAGCCGTAATTGGAAGTTGATTTTCATTTACAATCATGCTGTACATTGACCGAATGAATAACGCAATGGAAACTAGTTTGCGTAAAAACTTGCTTAGTTACAAAAATGTGAAGTGTTTTAAAAAATTTGGTTTAGCCGGAGTCGGAGTCGAGCAAAATTTTTACGACTCCGACTCCGACTCCAGCAAAATCTTCAGACTCCGACTCCAAGACTCCGACTCCGGCTCCACAGCCCTGGTTCAGAGTTAGATATAGCTGCCACATATATGTGTTTTTCTGATTTCGTCAAAAATTGCAAAAATACCAACATCATCCTTGTAAAATTGGCACTGCTAAAAATGTCTCAAGTTTCCCTATACTTTTAATACATATCTATCGTCTGATAAATCATAAATGCGCTTTTGCGAAGTTGCCCAAAAACTGCTGCAGATTGTGTTCCACCCCATTGCATAACCGACTTAAATTTTAATTCTATAGATTTTGTAGAAGTCTAAGAAATTTTGTCCATATCGAGTCAGATTTAAATGTACACAGAAAAAAATTCCACGAAAATTTTTCCAATTAAAATTTTAATTGAGTTTTAAAAAATATTCAATTAAAAATTTAATTGATTTAACAAATTTTTTAATTGAAACAAAAATCAATCACAAAAATTAATAGTATCAATTAATTTTTTAATTGGATCAATTAAGTGTTTAATTGATACTATCATTTCTGTGATTGAAGACATTTCAACTAAAAAATTAATTGGATCAATTAATTTCGCGATTGAACCAGAATTTTTTTTTTGTGTATGTATTTGGGAAAAAAGCCTTTATATATCACCAAACACATATGACGGATTTGATATGGTATCGAAAATGTGGATCTACAAAGGTAGACCCCGCCCGACTTTAGACTTTTCTTACTTGCTGAGTTTTGCACTGAACATCAATTAAAGTTTTAATTGCTTCAATTAAAAAATTAATCCCTTAAATTTTTTAATCAAGTATTTTGTTATGCCCAATTAAAACTGTGATTAATACTATCATTTTCGTGATTGAAGATATTTCAAATAAAAAATTTTATTGGGTCAATCAATTTCGTTTTCGAATCATATCACTCTCCATTACATTTACCTTATATCTCCCATTATAATTTTGTCACATTAAAGATGTTGCGCCGCCCACAGTGATAACTCGAGACAAACAAATCACCAGCTACTATCCGGCAAGCCTTTGGATGCTTAGGGAATATGAACAAAAACCATTAAGTAGCTTTTGGTATTCCGGTGACATTAACAAAGACGGCGAGACAAGAAATATCACACAAAGAATTCAATGAAATGCAAAACACGTGTGCTCGCTCTCTCTCTCTCTTTCAATCTCTGGATTTGCAAGTAGAATTAATGAATCGCTAGGTTGGGTGTGTAGAGTATGTAAAGCACATATAAGAGAATACCATTACGCAGGAGAGTGGAGAAGTGAATGCGCAGTGAGTGTGGTCACTTCTCTTCGATTGAGTAGGAAAAAAGAGAACATGTGACAATATAAAATCATTAAATCTGCAAAATTTTAACAATGGTAATTGGCAAAGTATGGAATTAGCCGCCCATTTTTTTTTTAAATCTAGTTTTTGGAGCTCCACAAATCATTTGATTTAATGTCCACTTAAAATCGCTCTTAATTTTCATTCCACCTCAAGTTCTTTTGGAGGTAATATATTTAAACCATTTGGTTTACTCATGTTTCGCAATAAATTTAAAATTGCCTTAATTTACCTGGTATAAAACACAGCAATGATAAATAATATAGGGAAATTCAAAAAAAAAAAAAAAAAAATAAATAAATAATAATAAAAAAAGAACAAAATATCTTTTTTCAATAATGAAATTAATTGATTAATTAATTGGTACAATTAATTTCTAATATAAATTTCTTCAATCACAAAAATGATAGTATGAATCACCAATAGTCATTAAAAAAAAAAACAAGTATATACGGCCGTAAGTTCGGCCATGCCGAGTCTTATGTACCCTCCACCATGGATTACGTAGAAACTTCTACGAAAGACTGTCATCCACAATCGATTTACTTGGGTTGTGGTAATACCTATCGATGGTAAGGTAACACGTGTGCTCGCTCTCTCTCTCTCTTTCAATCTCTGGATTTGCAAGTAGAATTAATGAATCGCTAGGTTGGGTGTGTAGAGTATGTAAAGCACATATAAGAGAATACCATTACGCAGGAGAGTGGAGAAGTGAATGCGCAGTGAGTGTGGTCACTTCTCTTCGATTGAGTAGGAAAAAAGAGAACATGTGACAATATAAAATCATTAAATCTGCAAAATTTTAACAATGGTAATTGGCAAAGTATGGAATTAGCCGCCCATTTTTTTTTTAAATCTAGTTTTTGGAGCTCCACAAATCATTTGATTTAATGTCCACTTAAAATCGCTCTTAATTTTCATTCCACCTCAAGTTCTTTTGGAGGTAATATATTTAAACCATTTGGTTTACTCATGTTTCGCAATAAATTTAAAATTGCCTTAATTTACCTGGTATAAAACACAGCAATGATAAATAATATAGGGAAATTCAAAAAAAAAAAAAAAAAATAAATAAATAATAATAAAAAAAGAACAAAATATCTTTTTTCAATAATGAAATTAATTGATTAATTAATTGGTACAATTAATTTCTAATATAAATTTCTTCAATCACAAAAATGATAGTATGAATCACCAATAGTCATTAAAAAAAAAAAAAACAAGTATATACGGCCGTAAGTTCGGCCATGCCGAGTCTTATGTACCCTCCACCATGGATTACGTAGAAACTTCTACGAAAGACTGTCATCCACAATCGATTTACTTGGGTTGTGGTAATACCTATCGATGGTAAGGTATCTCAAAACTTCTTAACATCGTCTTCTAAATTGTAAGTTAGTCCATACGTAGTATATATTCGACAAAAACGGTATGTATAGATAAGTCTACAAATTACGAATCGATATGGACTTATGCACGGTACTTACACACAGAGAAGAGAGTGGTTGCAATTCCGTTGTAGTAATAAACATTCTACATTTAGAAATAAATATAGGTTGTTTATACCAATTTTCTGTATTTATATGTATTTGTCCGTAACTGTAACTATTTGGTGAGACTTTCAACAGAATTTATGTCATGCTACAAAATAAATGGTTGTAGCAACCAAATCTACCTTCTTTGAAAATTTTTGAGTAAAATTAGTTGATACGACCAACCGTAAGGAAATTTTTTAACTATCATTTAGTTGCCAACATTTTCATATAGCATTCACAGCCGAATGACGTTTGAAATTTTTAAATGACATTTGCGTTAAGAAAAATTAATTGAAGTACAAAAATGTATTTTATTTTAAACTTTTAAATCGAAGCAACAAAATGGGTCAAAAATGTCGATGCTTCTCATATCTTCACCATGGATGGGACCGCAACACCTTATGGATAATCTAAGGAGAGGACAATGGTTTGTACTCGATATATTTTTTAGATAATTCAAAATAACTCCATGTACCCCATTGTGATTCAGCTTGGATCCTGGATCCTGTTTGATCCGAATGTTTGTAGGAGTTAAAATCGCGGACTAGTTGAGACCCGAAAATATTATACCCTGCACCATTTGTGAATTGTGGGTTTTTGGACAATATGTGGCCAAATCAGAAGCCGAAGGCCTAACTAACAGACTCTGTAGAAAGTATGCAATTGCGATGTGTAGACTACACATCTACAATATGGGTAAAGCAAATTGTGTGTAAAATGTTGGAATTCTGGCCATATTTCATCAAATCGGAAGAACATATATATGGAGGCTTTATCTAAATCTGAGCCGATTTGGATTTGGAGAATGTGAAATCTACTCTCTGTGTAAAATATCAAGTCAAGTCTTGTTTAGTCTCGTGGGTAAAATATGTATGTGTATTATTGTCATATTTGCCCCTTCAAACCAACATATATTGGAGCTATAACAAAATGAAATAATAATAAAATACTTAATAAAAAACTGTACTTCTCACATTAAAACATTTGATATGGGTAGCGTTATTTAGATAGCGGGACCAATTTTTTTTATAATTCGGTTATATGTACTTCGATGGTTGATCAACACAACCGAATGATGAAGGTGACAGCAGAATTTATTGGTTGACAAAATCAACTCTTTATGTCATGTAAGCCCTCCTTGCCATCATTCGATTGGCAGGACCGAATTATTTGGGAGACACAACTGCCAAGTGATAGTAGCTGCAACTACCAAAAGGAGGTTGGCAATAAATTCGATCGTCCCAACCAATCTGTATTCTCTGTGTAGAGAGCCAGAATTGAAATATGGGGCCCATATACAATAATGAACTTGATATGGACCACTTTTTGTGTGATTGGGGATCGATTTATCTGAGGCCTATATAACTATAGTCCGATATGGACCAAGTTAGGCATGGTTGTTAACGGCCATATACTAGCACAATGTTCCAAATTTCAACTGAATCGGATGAAATTTGCTCCTCCAAGAGGCTCCAAAACCAAATCTCGGGATGGGTTTATATGGGGGCTATATATAATTATGGACCGATGTGGACCAATTCCTACATGGTTGTTAGAGACCATATACTAACATAACGTACCAAATTTCAACCGAATCAAATGAATTTTGCTCTTCCAAGGGGCTCCGGAGGTCAAATCTGGGGATCGGTTTATATGGTGGCTATATATTATTATGGGCCGATGTGTACCAATTTTTGCATGGTTATAGAGACCATATACTAACATCATGTACAAAATTTCAGCCGGATCGGATGAAATTTGCTTCTCTTAGAGGCTCCGCAAGCCAAATCTGGGGATCGGTTTATATGTGGGCTATATATAATTATGGACCGATGTGGACCAATTTTAACATGAATGTTAGAGACCATATACTAACACCACGTACCAAATTTCACCCGGATCGAATGAAATTTGCTTCTCTTAGAGGATCCGCAAGCGAAATCTGGAGGTCCGTTAATATGGGGGCTATATGTAAAATAGTCCGATATGGCCCATTTGCAATATCATCCGACCTACATCAATAACAATTACTTGTGCCAAGTTTGAAGTCGATAGCTTGTTTCGTTCGGAAGTTAGCGTGATTTCAACAGACGGACGGACGGACGGACGGACGGACATGCTTAAATCGACTCAGAATTTCACCACGACCCAGAATATATATACTTTATGGAGTCTTAGAGCAATATTTCGATGTGTTACAAACAGAATGACAAAGTTAATATACCCCCCATCCTATGGGGGAGGGTATAATAAATGATGCAATTAAAAAATTAAGAAAAAAAGATTTTTTTAAATTCAATAAAAAGTTAAATTTGTAAAAAAATGATTGATAATTTTTTCGATACTGTATCACGGTTTGTCAAAATTGCATTTCTATAGAAAATTTTGCCCAAATTTTTTTTCTATAGATAATTTTATTCTATAGAAAATTATATTTCTATTGAAATTTTTTGAAAATGTTATTTTTATAGAAATTTTATTTCTATAGAAAATTTTGTCAAAATTTTTTTCCATAGAAAATTTTGTTCAAAATTTTATTTCCAAAAAAAATTTTGTCAAAATTTTATTTCTATAGATCATGTCAAAATTTTAGTTTTATAGAAAATTTTGTCAAAATTTTATTTCTATAGAAAATTTGGTCAACATTGTATTTCTATAGAAAATTTTGTCAACATTTTATGTCTATAGAAAATTTTATTTCTATAGAAAATTTCCTTATTTTAAAGAAGCAACATCTTTAGTTCGGAATCAATAACAGAATCTTTAAGGGAAGGTCAAAATCTTTCGATCCAATTAATTTTTTTTTGTAGTGTAAAAACAGTTTATTTAATTTATTGTAATTTTTGTTTATTTTTATTTTAAGGTAGACAATGTTACCAAATTAATTAATTTTTAATATTTTAATTTAATATTTTTTAAATATTTTAATACCAACGAAATTTTTTAATTTTATTTTTTAATATTTAAACGAATTTTTTGATTTGCTTTCGAAATTCAAATGTTTATGATATATTTTCAAGAATTTTTTAATATATCTATGCTTATAGGAAATTTTTCGAATAAACAATAATAATTTTTCTTATAAAAAATATTTTTCTTATAAAAAAATAATTTTTCTTATAACAATAATTGTGGATTTTTGTTTATCATATATTTTCCAAAATTTTTTAATATATCTATGCTTATAGGAAAATTTTCGAATAAACAATAATAATTTTTCTTATAAAAAATATTTTTTCTTATAAAAAAAATAATTTTTCTTATAAAAATAATTGTGGATTTTTCTACTTTCTAATGACTGTTATCTATTGTATGACAAGCCCATTGAAATATTATTGGTATTGATTCGATTTCACATCATTTCCGGTTTGACATTTTCATTGCTTTTTTGCAACACTTTTTTTGCTGGGTAGTTTGTCTTCAACATTCCCATGCATAATCTGTTTTATTAAATCAAAATTTTTTTTCAGTGTAATATAATTAATATCGTTATAATTATAAGTTAAAATTAAATTTTCTAGTAGACTGTCTGTGTGTTCTTCTCTACAATGGCAACACTAGCAATACAAAATATCGTATATTGTAAGAGAGCCAGGGAATAAATTCAAAACAAATATCGTAAATACAAAAACAACAAAAGAATAAAAACAGACGTTTCTCTTTGAAATAGCTCTCTTATACTCTCCAATTTTACGTGACAAGAACAGGGTAAATGAACATTTGTTGGGTCAAAAACTCTTAATGCACTGTTCATTGGCTATGCGGTGTAGGAATATTTGTATGTGCCAGTGACTTGCTTTGTTTATTTGATTTTGTGAATTTGTAATCAAAACAAATAAGAATAGCAAACAAAAAAAAAAAAAGAAAATGATATATAAAAATAGCGTTCATTTTGCTTGAGTTAATATCAAATAATGCAAAAATTTTATTTTTTATAGAAAATTTTGTCAAATTTTTTTTCTATAGACAATTTTGTCAAAATTTTATTTCTATAGAAAATTTTGTCTTAATTTTATTTCTATAGAAAGTTTTGTCAAAATTTTATTTCTATAGAAAATTTTATCAAAATGTTACTGCTATAAAAATTTTTATCAAAATTATATTACTATAGAAAATTTTATTTATATAGAAAATTTTACCAAAATTTTATTTCTATAGAAAGTTTTGTCAAAATTTTATTTCTATAGAAAATTTTATCAAAATTTTATTTCTATAGAAAATTTTATCAAAATTTTATTTCTATAGAAAATTTTATCAAAATGTTACTGTTATAGAAAATTTAGTCAAAATTTTATTTCTATAGAAAATTTTGTCAAAATTTTATTTCTATAGAAAGTTTTGTCAAAATTTTATTTCTATAGAAAATTTTATCAAAATGTTATTTCTATAGAAAATTTTATCAAAATGTTACTGCTATAGAAAATTTTGTCAAAATTTTATTTCTATAGAAAGTTGTGTCAAAATTTTATTTCTATAGAAAATTTTATCAAAATTTTATTTCTATAGAAAATTTTCAATATTATTATTTCTTTTTTTTAATTTTATCAAAAATTTTATTACTATAGAAAATTTTATCAAAATTTTATTTCTATAGAAAATTTTGTCAAAATTTTATTTCTATAGACATTTTTGTCAAAATTTTATTTCTATAGAAAATTTTATCAAAATTTTATTTCTATAGAAAATTTTATCAAAATTTTATTTCTATAGAAAATTTTATTTTTTTTTTATTTTTTAATTTTATCAAAATTTTATTACTATAGAAAATTTTATCAAAATTTTATTTCTATAGAAAATTTTCAATATTATTTTTTTTTTTTTAATCTTATCAAAAATTTTACTGCTATAGAAAATTTTGTCAAAACTTTATTTCTATAGAAAGTTTTGTCAAAATTTTATTTCTATAGAAAGTTTTGTCAAAATTTTATTTCTATAGAAAATTTTATCAAAATTTTATTTCTACAGAAAATTTTAACAAAACTGTTACTGCTATAGAAAGTTTTGTCAAAATTTGATTTCTATGGAAAATGTTATTTCTATAGAAAGTTTTATCAAAATTTTATTTCTATAGAAAGTTTTGTCAAAATTTTATTTCTATAGAAAGTTTTGTCAAAATTTTATTTCTATAGAAAATTTTATCAAAATGTTACTGCTATAGCAAATTATCAAAATTTTATTTCTATAGAAAATTTTGTCAAAATTTTATTTCTATAGAAAATTTTGTCAAAATTTTATTCCTATAGAAATGTCACTGCTATAGAAAATTTTAGCAAAATTTTATTACTATAGAAAAAAAAAGTTTTGTCAAAATTTTATTTCTATAGAAAATTTTATCAAAATGTTATTTCTATAGAAAATTTTATCAAAATGTTACTGCTATAGAAAATTCTGTCAAAATTTTATTTCTATAGAAAATTTTGTCAAAATTTTATTTCTATAGAAAATTTTATCAAAATGTTATTTCTATAGAAAATTTTATCAAAATGTTACTGCTATAGAAATTTTTAACAAAATTTTATTACTAAAAATTTTATTTCCATAGAAACTTTGTCAAAATTTTATTTCTATAGAAAATTTTATCAAAATTTTATTTCTATAGAAAATTTTGTCTTAATTTTATTTCTATAGAAAGTTGTGTCAAAATTTTATTTCTATAGAAAATTTTAAATTTTATTTTTTTTTTTTAAATTTTATCAAAAATGTTATTACTATAGAAAATTTTATCAAAATTTTATTTCTATAGAAAATTTTGTCAAAATTTTATTTCTATAGAAATTTTTGTCAAAATTTTATTTCTATAGAAAATTTTATCGAAATTTTATTTCTATAGAAAATTTTCTCAAAATTTTATTTCTATAGAAAATTTTATTTTTTTTTTATTTTTTAATTTTATCAAAATTTTATTACTATAGAAAATTTTATTAAAATTTTATTTCTATAGAAAATTTTATCAAAATTTTACTGCTATAGAAAATTTTGTCAAAACTTTATTTCTATAGAAAGTTTTGTCAAAATTTTATTTCTATAGAAAGTTTTGTCAAAATTTTATTTCTATAGAAAATTTTATCAAAATTTTATTTCTACAGAAAATTTTAACAAAATGTTACTGCTATAGAAAGTTTTGTCAAAATTTGATTTCTATGGAAAATTTTATTTCTATAGAAAGTTTTATCAAAATTTTATTTCTATAGAAAGTTTTGTCAAAATTTCATTTCTATAGAAAATTTTATCAAAATGTTACTGCTACAGAAAATTATTAAAATTTTATTACTATAGAAAATTTTATCAAAATTTTATTTCTATAGATAATTTTGTCAAAATTTTATTTCTATAGAAAATTTTGTCAAAATTTTATTTCTATACAAAATTTTGTCAAAATTTTATTTCTATAGAAAATTTTATCTAAATGTCACTGCTATAGAAAATTTTAGCAACATTTTATTACTATAGAAAAAAAAAAATTTTGTCAAAATTTTATTTCTATAGAACATTTTATCAAAATTGTATTTCTATAGAAAATTTTATCAAAATTTTATTTCTATAGAAAATTTTGTCAAAATTTTATTTCTATAGAAATTTTTGTCAAAATTTTATTTCTATAGAAAATTTTATCGAAATTTTATTTCTATAGAAAATTTTCTCAAAATTTTATTTCTATAGAAAATTTTATTTTTTTTTTATTTTTTAATTTTATCAAAATTTTATTACTATAGAAAATTTTATCAAAATTTTATTTCTATAGAAAATTTTATCAAAATTTTACTGCTATAGAAAATTTTGTCAAAACTTTATTTCTATAGAAAGTTTTGTCAAAATTTTATTTCTATAGAAAGTTTTGTCAAAATTTTATTTCTATAGAAAATTTTATCAAAATTTTATTTCTACAGAAAATTTTAACAAAATGTTACTGCTATAGAAAGTTTTGTCAAAATTTGATTTCTATGGAAAATTTTATTTCTATAGAAAGTTTTATCAAAATTTTATTTCTATAGAAAGTTTTGTCAAAATTTCATTTCTATAGAAAATTTTATCAAAATGTTACTGCTACAGAAAATTATTAAAATTTTATTACTATAGAAAATTTTATCAAAATTTTATTTCTATAGATAATTTTGTCAAAATTTTATTTCTATAGAAAATTTTGTCAAAATTTTATTTCTATACAAAATTTTGTCAAAATTTTATTTCTATAGAAAATTTTATCTAAATGTCACTGCTATAGAAAATTTTAGCAACATTTTATTACTATAGAAAAAAAAAAGTTTTGTCAAAATTTTATTTCTATAGAACATTTTATCAAAATTGTATTTCTATAGAAAATTTTGTCAACATTTTATTTCAATAGAAAATTTTGTCAAAATTTTATTTCTATAGAAAGTTTTGTCAAAATTTTATTTCTATAAAAAATTTTATCAAAATTTTATTTCTATAGAAAATTTTCTCAAAATTTTATTTCTATAGAAAATTTTATTTTTTTTTTATTTTTTAATTTTATCAAAATTTTATTACTATAGAAAATTTTACCAAAATTTTATTTCTATAGAAAATTTTATCAAAATTTTACTGCTATAGAAAATTTTGTCAAAACTTTATTTCTATAGAAAGTTTTGTCAAAATTTTATTTCTATAGAAAGTTTTGTCAAAATTTTATTTCTATAGAAAATTTTATCAAAATTTTATTTCTACAGAAAATTTTAACAAAATGTTACTGCTATAGAAAGTTTTGTCAAAATTTGATTTCTATGGAAAATTTTATTTCTATAGAAAGTTTTATCAAAATTTTATTTCTATAGAAAGTTTTGTCAAAATTTCATTTCTATAGAAAATTTTATCAAAATGTTACTGCTACAGAAAATTATTAAAATTTTATTACTATAGAAAATTTTATCAAAATTTTATTTCTATAGATAATTTTGTCAAAATTTTATTTCTATAGAAAATTTTGTCAAAATTTTATTTCTATACAAAATTTTGTCAAAATTTTATTTCTATAGAAAATTTTATCTAAATGTCACTGCTATAGAAAATTTTAGCAACATTTTATTACTATAGAAAAAAAAAGTTTTGTCAAAATTTTATTTATATAGAAAGTTTTGTCAAAATGTTATTTCTATAGAACATTTTATCAAAATTTTATTTCTATAGAAAATTTTGTCTACATTTTATTTCTATAGAAAGTTTTGTCAAAATTTTATTTCTATAAAAAATTTTATCAAAATTTTATTTCTATAGAAAATTTTATTTCTATAGAAAATTTTGTCACAATTTTATATACAAGATTTTGCCAAATTTTTATTTCTATACAAAATTTTGTCAAAATTCTATTTCTTTAGAAAATTTTCTCAAAATTTTATTTCTATTGACAATTTTGTCAAAGTTTTTATTTGCAAATTAATTTTCTTATGTGTACACTCAAAAAAAATTGAACTCTCTATTTCACTAAAGCCAGTTTAACTTTATTTTAGTTCATGGAATTATTATGCTTGGAGAAAGTTTTCTTTACTCTAATAATTTGTTGCGTACATTAGTTACATGAACTAAACAAATGGAAAAAATTATACACAAATGAAGTAAACACTTTTACTAAATTCGTACTTCTCATAAAATAGTTCATTATTTCTTAAGATTTGTAAATTTTACTACACATGCGTCCATCATCAACTTCGTTTGTCCTAAAGACATTCTTGCAATTTTGAACTCCAATTTTTTCTTTCAAACTACAAAATTTTCTTTTACAAGTGAAAAAAAAATTATTGTGTCTAATAAATTTTCTTGAATTTGTCGAAAATTTTTTGTGATATCGGCTTGATGTCAGCATTTGTAATACTGTTTAGATACAATTTTTTAAAAATATTCAAAATTTTCCAAAATTAACTAAATGTTTTCTTCCTGGTGGGTTCACTGTTTTTTCAGTATATACCAATTATATATTTGTTTTAGTTTCTTTTACGTCTAATGCTTAATTTTTACTATATACTTCAAGGAAAAAATGCTAAAGTAACAAAAAGAACTCATTAAACAACACTTCAACATTTAAGCAAATCAATATTCATTGTGTAATCATTGTTAGAGCATTGCTGAAAGTCTATTCGTCTAGTCATTCAAACCTAAAAATAAACTCAACGACGTTGTCGTGTTCAAACTTTATGCACGCCAAAATTTCTTTTGCTACTTGCTGCTGTTACTTCCTCAAAGACATTTCGACAAGAAATTTAACCTTTTGGGCAAAGAAAAAAAAAACACTAACAAACAAAAAAAGATTCCCATCAAGAATCACTTCATTTAGCTGAACAAGGCAGTAATAAAAATAAAAAAAAACGCTACGAAACTTTGCTGTTAAACTATAAAAAGAAATGTCGGGGCCATTTTCACAGGATTCCATTAGCGATGTAGTATAGAAATTAAAAAAATGTAATATTTTTCTATTATATTTTTAATGCAAAATATTTTGTCATTTAATTAAAATGTTAATTGTTTAATTTTACAATGTGTTGAACCCACTGTTCAACAATGTAAAGTCACCAAGACAACATGAACTTTTTGTACCTTTTTTATATGAATTTTGTACCTCTTATATTCTTGATCTCTTCTAATGAATTCTCTTATGTTTAATTTGTTACTTTTACTAATACATTTACACATTATAAATGTCATATATATGTATGTCTTGAAGAAAAGTACTTAACGCTTGGAGCGTTTGTAACCGCCATATTTAATTTAGTTCTAATATAGTACTCAATAAAGCAAGAAGCTTTAAATTGTTCTTCCCAAGGAAATCTTTGAAAGTGTTTTATTTCTTTGGGAAATCATCTTTAAACCCCCTGAATTCTGGGACCCATATACCAGAATTCTTCATGGTCCTTCTCACAATCTTAGCGGAGTCTAGGATTGGATGGAATCAGTGGACGTGTCCAGATCGTCAACTCCCCAAAAGGAAAAGCCTACGTGACTTGATGGTTGCTGATCCCCGCTCTGATAGACGTCAGTAACAACAACAACGACAGCACGTTGGATAAGCCGATAGAAGAAATTCCCAGACATTTGCTTCTATCTTCAAACCTATTAAAGAAGACAAGAAAAGACATACATCACCACGAGAGAACAGTTGCAAATCCAAAGAAAAGAGAAAAGTGCAAAGGAGTTCCAACAGGTATGGACAGAGGGGAGAGTGCAGGTATGTACAATGAAAACTTGCATTGAATTTTTTGATCATTGGTAAATCAAACGGAAGAATTCTCCTCGAAAAAATATAATGAAAGCTAATGTTCATTAAAAAACCCATGAAAATTTATAAAAGATATTAAAAATCGTTTAAAACTATTAATAAACGTAAATTTAAATGAAATAAATAATTCGGTCATCATTCGTACTAACAATTCATTGTAAACCATTCGTGCCATCAAATACCATCACTGATAAACGACAAATCGGTTTAGAACTAATTGTACCAAAGTGCCATCACTGATATGTCAAAATCATAAAATGCCAACACTGACATAGAATAAGGAGAGAGAACAACAAATTTAACAAAAGTGATCGGTAACAAACGGGAAAATTAATTCGGATTTTGTTTTATAAAATATTGTAATAAAAAGTGGTTTTTATAATTAAAAAACATAAGAAGAAATTATTTGTGAATGTGTTCTATCGATTGAATGTGGCACGAACTGAAAAATAATTCGAAAAGCTACTAAAAAAGACAATATAAAAAACATTCATTTGCATAAGGAATAGCCGTCTCCTTGACAAAGTAATTACCAATAAAATTATTCCACACCAATTAAGGAAGAGGGTGAGTGTTTTTATTTAAATATTTTCCAAATATTTCATGGTTTTTTGGTGCAAAAATTATTCGCGAAAAAGGCAAATAAAAGGAAAAAGAAAGAATCAAAGTACCGGTGCAAAACAAAAACCTGACCTACATTAACATCGATGGAGTTACCAGATTGGAGTGAAACAACATTACTGCGGGATAAAATTTTTCCATCGTGGGAGTTAAAAATTTAGTGAAATGCAACGAAAATAATTGAAAATTAAATGAAAGTTAATGAAAAATTAAAGAATAATTGTGAATTTAACCAAAATATGCGCGCGTCGTGAAAATATTTGAAATATATAAAATAAACACAAATGAGTGACATTCAAATAATTTTTTCCGATTGGAATTTTTTATTCACAACAACAACTAAACATCCCAAAGACAAATATAAGTTTCTCCAAGAATTGTAATTTTTGCATTGCGGTATTTTTCCAAAAAATAACCTTGAAATTGTTTCAAGGTTAAAAAATGATAATAGAAGAAGAAAAAATTCGTGCTATTTCGATACATAATATTGGACATAACGGTTAACAAATTTCTTATGAGGAAAATAAAACCAAAGCAAAATCAAAGAAAATTTTTTGAAGGCATAAAGATGTTACCATTGTTTTGATAAATGTTTTTAAAAAAGTGGGATTTATAAATTTCTCCACGAAACAATTTTGTATCAAAATAATTGAAAATTTTGAGTTTTTGAGATATAACAAAGAAACTTTAAATTTTTAAACGGTGAATTGATAAAACAAAACCAATAAATATTTGTTCGCGAAAATTACAAGAATTACAGAAAAGTTGGTAAAAATTATTTATTTGTTTCCGGCACGTTATGACAAAAAAGAAAACAAAAATGTCGTCGGTACGTAAATTTAATTTTGATCACAAACAATTAGTTTCATTTTGTGATAAATTCAAAAGTGAACATGAAAATTATGATAATGACGCAATTTTGGAAGTAAAACATTCCGAGTTGGAGAGAAGGTGGAACAAAGTTCTTGAAAGTTTAATGACCACTACAGATGAAGATGATGGTGAAAACATCCAAAAATTTGATGAAGCATCGGAGAAATATCAAGATTGCAAAGTAAAAATTATTGAAATAATTCAAAACAAATTGCGACCAAAGGTACATGAAAGTACCCGAAATGATGTCTCCATGACGTATCAAAATGTATCAAATTTGAAACTTCCACCTTGTGATACCCATCCATTTGAGGGAGGTTTTTCAAAGTGGCCAGCGTTCAGGGATATTTTTCAAGCTGTGTTCATTAATCATCCTGGTTTATCTCAAGCACAAAAATTGTACCATTTGCGATGCAAAACAAGAGGTGAAGTATTACAAATAGTCCAAAGATTTGATCTAGTGGATTCAAATTTCGTTTTGGCTTGGGAAGCATTAAAAAATAGATATGAGAATACACGAATTCTCGTTCATCAACAGATGAAAAAGCTTTTTGGTGCTCCAGTCGCCTCCAGTGAAACACCGAAATCAATCCGTCAAATTCAAAGTTGCATAAATGATAGTGTATCCATCTTCAAATCTTTTAAAGTGAAAACTGACGAGTGGGATCCTATCTTGATACATTTATGCTCAACTAAATTACCAGAAGAGACCCTCAGAGCTTGGGAAGATTCATTAAGTGACCATAAGGAGTTGCCATCATGGTCACAATTGGACGCTTTTTTATCAAAAAGAATAGAGATTTTGGAAACTATAACAGATTTTAAAAAGCCCAATCACAAAGAAAATCAAAATTCAAAATCTCAAATTTTTTATTCGCAATCTGAAGGAGAAAACAATAAAATGTGTAAGAAATGTAAACGAAATCATAGTCTTCGTCATTGTAAACAATTCAAATCGTTAACTCCTCAAGAGAGATTAAAATTTGTATACGCGAATAAATACTGTGCAAATTGTTTGTCTCCAAATCATTTCAAGTCGAAATGTTCCAGTAATTTGTCATGTGTCAAATGTAAGAAAAAACATCACACAATGCTTCATTTGGAAAAGTATGAAAACAATAGAAATAGTCATCGAGAAAATTCTCCGACCAATAATTCAAATGACAATCGATATTTAGATCTTCCAAGTTCATCAAATGTTTCTAATGAAGAAAATAACAACCAAAATGATGCTGTGCAAGTCCATTTCGCCCAGAACAATGGTGCAACAGTTTTACCAACCGCTTTAATTAATTTAGTGTATGCTGGTGAAAAATTTTTGGTTCGTGCACTTCTTGATGGCGGTTCTGAGAGAAGTTTTATAACAAAACGAATTCAACAACAATTAAAACTTCCAATACGTCGTCATAATAATCAAATATCAGGTCTAGGAGGAACTGTTGTTGGAAATTCCAATGGAACTTGTTACGTCGAAGTCCAGTCAAGGAATACAAATTTCTCCATGAAAATTAACATGATTATTGTTCCAAAATTAGCTCATTTGCTTCCAGCAAAACAAGTGAAAGTCCAAGATATAGGGGATCTTTCTAATTTTGAGCTGGCGGATCCATATTTTTATAAACCATCACCTATAGATGTGATTATTGGAAGTGATTACTTACCCCAAATCAATATGGAAGGCATTCGTCTAGATATCGCCCAAGGATTGGAAGTAAGAGAATCCAAATTCGGCTGGTATTTGTCCGGCCCCATGCCAATTTCGGAAATAAATTCTTTTTCTACTTTAGTTTGTGATTACGACTATACCGATCTAAATGAACAATTAAAGAAATTTTGGGAAATTGAAGAAGCCGAATTTCGTCCACCTGTACATGATAATGATTCATACTGCGAAGAATACTTCAAAAGAACTACAATTCGTGATGAAAATGGTAGATATGTGGTGCGACTTCCTTTCCGGCCAGAATTTCCCCAAGAAATATTCCTAGGTGCCTCCAAAAAGAGCGCGTTGGCTCAATACTTAAGAATGGATAAAAATTTGGAGAAAACGCCTGATTTGAAGAAGGAATATAATAAAGTTTTGCAGGAATATATAGATTTGGATCATATGGAGCCTGTAAATCATCAAGAAGAAGGTGGAGAAAAGCAGATGTCATTTTTCTTACCCCATCATGCGGTAGTGAAACCGAACAGAAAATCCACAAAAGTCAGGGTGGTTTTTAATGGGTCGAAGAAAACATCAAATGGAATTTCTCTTAATAATGTGCTGCTTCAAGGACCAACTTTATTGGCTGATTTAACGCAAATAATTCTAGGGTGGAGATTTTACCAATATGTCTTCACAGGTGACATCGAGAAGATGTACCGACAGGTTTTGCTTCACCCAGAAGACAGAAAATATCAATTAATTTTCTTTCGCTCCAATTCGATGATCAAGTCAAAATTTACCAATTAAAAACAGTGACTTTTGGAATCAATTGCGCACCTTTTTTGGCAATAAGGTCATTGATTCAACTCAGCGAAGACTGTAAGGAAAATTTTGAATTAGGTTCTCATGTTCTACGAAATGAAACCTATGTGGATGATGTTTTGTCAGGAGGACATGACATCGAAGAAGCTAAAGCAAAGCAGTTGCAGCTAATGCAGATTCTAAAATCTGCAAACTTCCCCTTGAAGAAGATTACTTCTAATAATGATCTACTTCTTCAACATTTGGCCCGGGAAGATCTTCTTGATGAAGATTTTTTGAAGTTTGATGAATCCAGCACAACAAAAACTTTGGGCATCCGCTGGAATGCCAAGTCTGATGAATTCTTTTACAAGGTTGAGTCTATAGAAAAGAATGTAGTGACAACAAAAAGAATTATCCTATCCGTGATTGCAAGGATATATGATCCTCTTGGTTGGCTTGGTCCAATAATTATCATTGCTAAATTATTGATGCAAAGTTTATGGCAAGAAAAGATTGATTGGAATGATCCAGTACCTTCAAATTTACTAGTAACTTGGAATAAATTTGTGGACAATTTATCTGTTGTTTCGACTTTGAGAATCCCAAGGTGGGTCGAATTTTCTCCAAGAAAGCGAATCCAAATACATGGATTTTCCGATGCTTCGGAGAGAGCTTACTGCGGTGCTATTTACCTTCGTGTTCAAGATTCTGAAGGTGTTATTTCAAGCCACTTGCTGATAGCAAAAACCAAAATAGCTCCTTTGAAAAGCATAACAATACCAAAATTGGAACTGTGCGGTGCTCTTTTGATGGCAAAACTTATGAAATCTCTCAGCGTAAAATGTGACTTTGAAAAATTCTACTGGACTGATTCATCTATAGTCCTAGGATGGTTGCAGAAATCGCCACAATCACTGAAAACTTTTGTAGCAAATCGTGTTACAAAACTTAACGACATGTCAGATGTGGATCGCTGGAGACATGTTTCTACTGAAGACAACCCAGCAGACTTAGGAACGCGTGGTTCTACTCCGCAAGAACTCCAAAAAAATATGCTATGGTGGCATGGGCCTCCTTGGCTTCAAACTCAAGAAGAACATTGGCCCAAACCAAGAACTTTCGATCCTACCGATATTGAAACAAAAAAGACATCAAATTTTCATCTCGAAATACAAAATGAAGATTTCATAAATCGTTTTTCATCATATAATAAAGCTATTCGAGTTTTGTGTCAAATATATCGGTTCATCAAAAAATGTCAACATAAACTTCACCAAGAGGGTGAAGCGTTATCTACGATGAAATAACTTTTGCAAAATATCGATTAATAATTATGGCACAGAAGGCACATTATGCTCAGGAGTACGAGCAACTTGAACCAAAACTGCCTCTCAGTAAGAAAAGTACAATTTTAACGTTGACCCCATTCTTAGACAAAAATGGATTAATAAGAGTTGGTGGAAGGCTAAATAATTCTGGATTTAGCTATGAAGAGCGACATCCGGTCCTCATACCTGATAAATCTCATCTATCAGTACTTTTTGTGAATTATGCACACGAAATACTTTTGCATGCAGAACATGGAGTTATGCTACGATATATAAGACAGGGTTTTTATATTCCTCGCCTTCGAAATGCTATCAGAAAAACTATTCGCAATTGCCGAAAATGTACGATTTATAAACACAAATTCCACAATCAACTTATGGCATCATTACCACAAGAAAGAGTTAATTTCTCTCCTCCATTCACCTATACTGGAGTCGATTTTGCCGGCCCATTCAGCATCAAATCGTCATCACTCAAAAATGCTAAGGTGTTAAAAAGTTATGCAGCGGTATTTGTATGTTTTACTACGAGATCTGTCCACTTGGAGTGTTGCTCAGATCTGTCAGCTGATGCCTTCCTGGCCACATTTAGCAGATTTGTTGGTCGTCGAGGGCTACCAAAAACTCTATTCTCCGACAATGGGAGAAATTTCATAGGCGCTAATCGAAAACTCCTAGAAGAGCACAACTTATTTCTCAAAGAAGTGGGAGATAACTTGGGCAAAATATACAGTCCACAAGGGTTTACATGGCCTTTTATACCACCATATGCTCCTCATATGGGCGGCCTGTGGGAGGCTGCCGTCAAATCTATGAAAACCCACTTAAAAAAGGTAACAACTAATTGGAACTTTACATTTGAAGAGTTTACGACTTTGCTGGTTCGTGTTGAAGCAGTTTTAAACTCAAGACCACTATGTCCGATTTCAGAAGACCCAGATGAACTTCTGCCGCTGACACCAGGTCACTTTTTACGTGGAGCTTCCTTGACAGCTCCCCCTGAGTCTTCGGCCACCCCTCCATTAAAATCTCTATCATATATAAATAGATGGCAGAGATTAAAGGCATTATTTCACATATTCAGCCAAAGGTGGAAATCAGAATATGTGACAGAAATGCAAAGGCGATATAAGTGGAAATCGAGCAGAAACAACATCAAAGAAGGAGATGTAGTCATCGTTAAAGAGGAATCATTGCCGCCAACGGAATGGTGTCTTGGGCGAATTGTGAAAACGTTTTGCGGAAAAGATAATAATGTCAGAGTAGCTGAAATTAAAACCAAAGATGGCATAATTGTAAGGTCAATCGTAAAGATATGTCTTCTTCCTACATCTGAAAACACTTCTCTTCCTAAAACGCCAATAGAAACACCATTAAAACCAAAAACTCAATGATCAAAACAAACGATGCAAGTTTTTCATTGTATGTATTCTGTTCTCTTTTTCTCTTTCCATTTCAGATACCGTTGTCAACAACATGTCTCACTGGGTAATAAAACCAAGATGTTTCCTCTGTGGCCGCAATCAACCGTTAAAGTATTGCCTTAGATTCCGAAATATGACCATTCGCGAACGACGAGCTGCATTAGAAGGTCAAGACGTATGCCTTAATTGTTTTGGCTTTGGACATACTCGATCGAATTGCCCTTCCGACAACAGATGTCAACTTTGCGATGAAAAACATCATACCATGATCCATGTCGATAACTTTGAAGAAATCCCGACCTTCGAAGAAACCATCGAAAGCTCATCTTTTAATGATGAAAAGGAAAATGATCATGTCTCCATGACTGCCAACTCATCTATTAATGCATCATTTGAATCGATGCCATTTTATATGCAAATGATAACTTATGCAGGTGCATTGCCGCATGATTGGACTACTCCAAATGAATACCGTCGCCTAGCTCCTGTAATCCAATGCGAATTATCGGGTGGAGGAACCCAAAAATCTTTCACATTTCTACTAGAAACAAGAGTGGCTAAATCTTTTCTGATATTTGAGAGTGTGAAAGAATTTTCTCATCTACACCGTACGAAACACGAGATATCATCTGGTTCTTTTTACATTCACCTTCCTGAAATGCCACTTAGACACCGATTTGTTATTGCACGCAGAATACCATTTTTTGTACCACCCGCTGTACGGATTCCATCGCTTATGAGTTACTTTCAAGGCCTCAAAATGGCTCATCCTCAACCTTTTACATACGGTCAAATTGATGGTGTAATCGGTAAAGATTTGGAAGAGTATATCATCCAAGGTGAATCATCAAAATGTGAAAAGAATCCATCAATATTGGTCACAAAGACTGTGTTTGGTCTAGTGGTGAGTGGCAGTGCAGCAAGAAGCAACATACCGTTCTTGAAGTCGTTGGCTCCCCTTGTGCGTCGAGAAAATGGCCCATTTGGAAACTAAAGCTTTATTTCCCAATTCATACCCGGGAGTATGTTGAACCCACTGTTCAACAATGTAAAGTCACCAAGACAACATGAACTTTTTGTACCTTTTTTATATGAATTTTGTACCTCTTATATTCTTGATCTCTTCTAATGAATTCTCTTATGTTTAATTTGTTACTTTTACTAATACATTTACACATTATAAATGTCATATATATGTATGTCTTGAAGAAAAGTACTTAACGCTTGGAGCGTTTGTAACCGCCATATTTAATTTAGTTCTAATATAGTACTCAATAAAGCAAGAAGCTTTAAATTGTTCTTCCCAAGGAAATCTTTGAAAGTGTTTTATTTCTTTGGGAAATCATCTTTAAACCCCCTGAATTCTGGGACCCATATACCAGAATTCTTCACAATGCAACATTTTACAATCATATCCTTAATAGATTTTATTTTTTTAATTTGATTAAAAAGTTAACTGTATCAGTTAAGTTTTTACTTAAATACGTTTTCAACTTCGATTTGTTATTTGAAAATATTTTTGGTGAATTTTTTTTCATTACTGCTATGAAAATTTTTCTATTTCAACGAATTGGTGTTGGCTTCGTTTTCCTAAGTTAACCAAAGTTTTTATTGTATTACGAGAAATCTACCCTCTTCAAAATTCTATTAAAAGTTGCAGTAAGCATTAACATTCAGCAAAAGAGGGAAGATTCAGGGATATATCCAAGAAAAAGGAAATATCCATTCAAGACACCTTGTGTTGTACCATCACTCTAGAAAATTCAGTAAACGCCTCGCCGTAATTGATGTAAATTCATTGCAAAGGAAAAAGTTTTTAGTAGTCAAAGAAAAAAATTAGTCCTCTTACAGGAGTTTTACGTCGTTATCATTGTTTGTATTACAATTTTGTTTGTACACCCGACATATACGATAGTATCATATTGCGAAAAGAAAAGTTTCTAAATGAACAAAAATGTGAAGTTACACTTCTTCACTAAAACATAGAAACAAAAACTTAATTTTCCTTTTTTATGTTACGGCATTTTGAGTTCATATGTTGAGTACATTATAAGGGCCGTTCAGTATTTAGATTTTATTCTGATCTCATTCTCTTCAAAAACGCAAAGAAACAAGTATTTTTATTCTTCATATCACCATAAAAAAATCACCTCTGTAACATATTATGGTAGATTAGACAAATTTTTCTATAGAAACCCATTTTGACAAAATTTTCTATAGTAAGAAAATTTTGACAAAATTTTCTGTAGAAATAAATTATTGAAAAAATTTTTTATAGAAATAAAATTTTGACTAAAATTTTCTATAGAAATACAATTTTGACACAATTTTCTACAGTAAAAAAATGTTGACAAAATTTTCTATAGTAAAAAAAATTTTTGGCAAAATTTTCTATAGAAATAAAATTTTGACAAAATTTTCTATAGAAATAAATTATTGACAAAATTTTCTATAGAAATAAAATTTTGACAAAATTTTCTACATTAAAAAAATGTTGACAAAATTTTCACTAGTAAAAAAATTTTGACAAAATTTTCTATAGTAAAAAAATTTTGACAAAATTTTCTATAGTAAAAAATTTTGACAAAATTTTCTATAGTAAAAAATTTTGACAAAATTTTCGATAGTAAAAAAATTTTGGCAAATTTTTCTATAGAAATAAAATTTTGACTATAGAAATAAAATTTTGGCAAAATTTTCTATAGAAGTAAAATTTTGACAAAATTTTCTATAGTAAAAAATTTTTGAAAAAATTTTCTATTTTAAAAAAAAATTGACAAAATTTTCTTTAGAATAAAATTTTAACAAAATTGTCTATAAAAATAAAATTTTTGACAAAATTTTCTATAGAAATAAAATTTTGACAAAATTTTCTACAGTAAAAAAATGTTGAAAAATTTTTCTATAGTAAAAAATGCTGAAAAAGTTTTCTATAGTAAAAAAATGATGACAAAATTTTCCATAGTAAAAAAATTTTGACAAAATTTTCTTTAGTAAAAAAAAATTGACAAAATTTTCTATAGTAAAAAAATTTTGACAAAATTTTCTATAGTAAAAAATTTGATAAAATTTTCTATAGTAAAAAATTTTGACAAAATTTTCTATAGTAAAAAAATTTTGACAAAATTTTCTATAGTAAAAATTTTGACAAAATTTTCTATAGTAAAAAAATTTTGACAAAATTTTCTATAGTAACAAAATTGTGACAAAATTTTCTATAGTAACAAAATTGTGACAAAATTTTCTATAGTACAAAAATGTTGAAAAAAATTTTCATAGTAAAAAATTTTGACAAAATTTTTTATAGAAATAAATTATTGACAAAATTTTCTATAGAAATAAAATTTTGACAAAATTTTCTACATTAAAAAAATGTTGACAAAATTAAAATTTTCTATAGTAAAAAAAATTTGACAAAATTTTCTATAGAAATAAAATTTTTACAAAATTTTTCTACAGTAAAAAAAATTTGCCAAATTTTTCTATAAAATATGTTCAAAAATGTTCTATAGTAACAAAATATTGAAAAAGTTTTCGATAGTAAAAAAATGTTGACAAAATTTTCTATAGAAAAAAAATGTTGACAAAATTTTCTATAGTAAAAAAATTTTGACAAAATTTTCTATAGAAATAAAATTTTGACCAAATTTTCTATAGAAATAAAATTTTGATAAATTTTCTATAAAAATAAAATTTTGACCAAATTTTCTATAGAAATAAAATTGTGACAAAATTTTCTATAAAAATAAAATTTTGACAAAATTTTCTATAAAAATACAATTTGGACATTTTCTGTAGAAATAAAATTTGAGAACATTTTGTATAGAAATAACATTTTGAAAAAATTTCTATATTAAAAAAATTTTCTATAAAAATAAAATTTTTATAAAATTTTCTATAGAAATAAAATTTTGACAAAATTTTGTATAGAAATAACAATTTGACCAAAAATTTCTATAGAATTAAAATTTTGAGAAAATTTTCTATAGAAATAAAATTTTGAAAAAATTTTCTATAGAAATAAAATTTTGACAAAATTTTCTATAGTAAACAATTTTTGACAAAATTTTCTATAGTAAAAAAATGTTGACAAAATGTTCTATACATATAAAGTTTTGCGAAAATTTTCAATAGAAATAAAATTTGACAAACATTTTCTATAGAAATAAAATTTTGACAAAATTTTCTGTAGTAAAAAAATGTTGACAAAATTTTCTATAGAAGTAAAATTTTGACAAAATTTTCTATAGTAAAAAAAAATTTGACAAAATTTTCTATATTAAAAAAAAAAATTGACAAAATTTTCTATAGTAAAAAATTTGACAAAATTTTCTATACATATAAAAATTTGAGAAAATTTTCTATAGAAATAAAATTTTGACAAAATTTTCTATAGAAATACAATTTTGACAAAATTTGCTATAGAAATAAAATATTTGAGAAAATTTCTATAGAAATAAAATTTTGACAAAATTTTCTATAGAAATAAAATTTTGACAAAATTTTCTATAGAAATAAAATTTTGACAAAATATTCAATAGAATTAAAATTTTGACAAAATTTTGACAAAATTTTCTACAGAAATAAAATTTTGACAGAATTTTCTATAGTAAAAAATGGTGACGAAATTTTCTATATAAGTAAAATTTGAGAACATTTTTTATGAAATAACATTTTTAAAAAATTTTCTTTATAAATAAAATTCTAATAAAATTTTCTATAAAAATAAAATTTTGATAAAATTTTCTATAGAAATAAAATTTTGATAAAATTTTCTTTAGAAATAAAATTTTCTATAGAAATAAAATTTTGACAAAATTTTGTATAGAAATAAAATTTTGACAAAATTTTCTATAGAAATAACAATTCGAGAAAATTTTCTATAGAAAACAAATTTTGATAGAATTATTTTCTATAGAAACAAAATTTTGACAAAATTATTTTCTATAGAAACAACATTTTGAAAAAAAAAATTCTATAGAAACAACATTTTGACATTTTATATAGAAATAAAATTTTGAAAAAGTTTTCTATAGATATAAAATTTTGACAAAATGTTCTATAGAAATAAAATTTTGACAAAATTTTCTATAGTAAAAAATTTTTGACAAAATTTTCTATAGTAAAAAAAATTTTGACAAAATTTTCTATAGAAATGAATTTTTGACAAAATATTCTATAGAAATAAAATTTTGATAACATAAAATAAAATTCCAATTTATATCTAATCATTTTTAAAACTAAAGGAGTTTGATATATCACTTCAACAAAAAAAACTGATCATGAATTGAAATTTACGTATGTCTCTAGAAGTGCATTTTTTGGATATACTTTATGTACAAGTAATAACTTGCAATTTCCTTTTTTTTTGCTGGTATGATCTGCATTTGGATCACATCTTATAGTGAATTTTGTCTTTTTTGCCAATTGTTTCAGATGTTCTAAGATAAAATGCTTTAGCTCATTTTTGTGAGTGTTTGTACTATATAAGCAGCGCTATTCTTGACATTGACTTTCAGTACGTTATTGAATGTTTTTTACGACTTTTTTGTGTACGCCATTTTTATAGCGATTTTATTTTTGTTTGTCTTTAGTCTGGAGGAGGTATATGTATATGTATCTGCTATAACGTCCAGACATAATAATACAAAATAGTTCTCAGATTATTATTAGACCCGACCCGACAGACTGTTGCTTAATACAGCAGTTGGTTGCAATTTCTAGTCAATAAAACTTTCTAGCCATATTTTCTTCTCTATTTACTGCCATCTTCCCTATGACTATGTTCAAAATATAGCTGGGTAATTTAATAACCAGACAGCTTTTGGATAGTATTTCGTTTGTTGATTAAAACGTAATTTGTGGTTAATACTAAGGTTTTATTATTCGGAATTTCCTTTTGTTCGTTTTTTTCTATAGAATTTTCTTCTGTATTTTCTACTTTGTTTGATTTTGACGACTTCATCTCCATCTGATGCTATTGAATTGCATTACATTCTTTCTAGTATTAATCATCATAATTACGACGAACATCTTTGTCGCCATTCTTGTTATGCGTATTCATTGAAAAAGTTATTGAAAAGCATCTATAATTAAGCGATTCATTGTTCCATTATTGGTAACAGTCAATTGAAAAAGGGAATATTGCTGGGGGTTTTCAGCAAGAGCAATTGATAGAAATTTAAATAACTAATAATGTAAAATGATAAAAAATTTATTGCATTTGAAAAATATATTTACGAGTAAGGGGTTATACTTACTTTGCTATTATGGGAGTAATGCATAAGGTGAATTCCTATTAAGAATTTGTTGGATTGCTCATGAGATCGAATGGTCTTGGGGCAAATCCGAGACATAGAATTACAATTGAAATACATTAAATTACTTTAACATTTATTAAATTTACATTCACATTACTTTTTGAGCTTATAACCACAATTAAAAATAATTTAAAAATAAATTATACTAAGATAAATATAATTAAAATTGAAATAAATTAAATCAAATTTAAATAATTTAAATGTATTCATATTAATTTTTATACTATCCAACTTTGTCCTTCGGTTTGTCACACATCGAACCTCACACTCAACAAAAAAAAAGTTTACTTGAATTTAAAGAGTTTGACCTTTCCTTAAAGATTTTGGTATTGATTCCGAGCCGAAGATGCTGCTTCTTTAAAATAAATAAACTTTCTAGGGAGCTATCTAGCCTTAAATCTAGGCTCATTTATCGATATTATGTATTTTTTTACTGTTTGGTAGATTGCTAGAATTCTTGGTGTTCTGATAGATTTTCTAAAGAAATAAAAATTTAACAAAATTTTATATAGAAATAACATTTTGACAACATTTTCTATAAAAATAAAATTTTGACAAAATTTTCTATAGAAATAAAATTTTGATAAAAAATTTTCTAAAGAAATACATTTTTGAGAAAATTTTCTATAGAAATAAAAATTTGACTACATTCTATAGAAATAAAATTTTGACACAATTTTCTATAGAAATAAAATTTTGACAAAAAATTTTCTAAAGAAATAAAATTTTTGAGAAAAATTTCTATAGAAATAAAGCTTTTGAGAAAATTTTCTATAGAAATAAAATTTTTGAGAAAATTTTCTATAGAAAAAAAAATTTTTGAAAAAAAATTCTCTAGAAAAAAATTTTGAAAAAATTTTCTATAGAAATAAAATTTTCTATAGAAATAAAATTTTTGAGAAAATGTTCTATAGAAATAGTATTTTGAGAAAATAAAATTTTTACAAAATTTTCTATAGAAATAAAATGTTTGAGAAATTTTTCTATAGAAATAAAATTTTTAAGAAAATTTTCTATAGAAATAAAATTTTTGAGAAAATTTTCGATAAAAATAAAATATTTGAGAACATTTTCTAAAGAAATACAATTTTGACAAAATTTTCTATAGAAATAAAATTTTAAAAAAAATTTTCTATAGAAATAACATTTTTGACAAAATTTTCTATATAAATAAAATTTTTGAGAAAATTTTCTATAGAAATAAAATTTGTGAGAAAATTTTCTATAGAAAATTTTTGAGAAAGTTTTTTTATAGAAATAAAACTTTTGAGAAAATTTCTATAAAAATAAAATTTTTGATAAAATTTTCTATAGAAATAAAATTTAAATTAGTTTTAAAATTTAGAAAATTTACTATAAAAATAAAATTTTTGAGAAAATTTTCTATAGAAATAAAATTGTTGAGAAAATTTTCTAAAGAAATACAATTTTGACAAAATTTTCTATTTTACTAAAATTTTTGAAAAAATTTTCTGTAAAAATATAATTTTTGAGAAATATTGGTATAGAAATATAATTTTTGAGAAAATTTTCTAAAGAATTAAATGTTTTGAGAAAATTTTCAATAGAAATAGAATTTTGAAAAAAAAATTTCGATAGAAATAAAATTTTTGAAAAAATTTTCTATAGAAATAAAATTTTTGAGAAAATTTTCTATGGAAATAAAATGTTTGAGACATTTATCTATAGAAATAAAATTTTTAAGAAAATTTTCTATAGAAATAACATTTTGAGAAAATTTTCTAAAGAAATACAATTTTGACAAAATTTTCTATATAAATAAAATGTTTGAGAAAATTTTCTATAAAAATAAAATTTTTTAGAAAATTTTCTTTATGAAAATTTTCTATATGATAAAATTTTTTAGGAACTTTTCAATAGAAATATTTTTTTTAGAAAAATTTTCTAAAGAAATACAATTTTGACAAAATTTTCTATATAAATAAAATGCTTGAGAAAATTTTCTATAAAAATAAAATTTTTGAGAAAATTTTCTTTATGTAAAGTTTTGACAAAATTTTCTATAGAAATAAATTGTTTGAGAAAATTTTCTAAATAATTAAATGTTTTGAGAAAATTTTCTAAAGAAATAAAATTTTGCCAAATTGTCTATATTAATAAAATTTTTTACAAAATTGTATGCTATGGAAAATTTTATCAAACTTTTATTTCTGTAGAAAATTTTTTTTCTTTTACTTAATTTTACTTAAATTCAATTTAATATATTTAATTTAGTTTAATATAATTAAATTCAAATTAATTTAATTTATAATTAAAATCCAAATAAAATAAAATTATAATAAGAGAAATCCTTGGTCGCAGTATAATTAAATAAATTGGTGTATATTCCTTTCATATCTATGTGCATATATCAATCATGTTTTTGTTTAATTTTACTTTGTAAAAACATTAAAAGAAAAGGCTATAAATTTACATTTAATTTTTTTTGTTCTCTCTCTCTCTACAAAAAGAAACGCAATCATCCTTTATCGCTTATTGGCCGATGCAAGGCTTATGGTCCTCTATGGTGTTTTTGTTCCATACGAATTGTAATTTTTGAAAGTTCACTTAATACTTTTGAATAAAAATCACACAAATCTTGGGACAATTACTTACATACCACATTACAACTACACCGAACACCTTAAAGGGGACATTGAGTCTGGCATATACCAATAAGAAAAATTGTTTTTGCCAAGAATGGAATTAGAAATAGCAGCAAAAAGAGAAAGAAAATGTAGTAAAACAACATAATACCACTCCCTTGAAAAAAGTCTTTATTTTTGTCTAAAGTGCATTTCGTTAAAAATTTGCCCAAGCATAAGAGGTTGAATTTCGAACTCATAGTTACAACACAGAGAGAGAGAGACACATAATTCGGAATATGGAACAATACACTAGATATGCCAATACATTCGAAGAAATTTGCAAGAAAAAATATGTGGAAGAATAATTTCAAGGTTTTTACAATCGACTTCCATTAAAATCAAAATCTACATTTTATATTAACTCTTTTTTATTAACTTTGACATTCCGTTGTAACACATCGGAAAATTGGTAAAGTGTACAAAGAACAAACAACTAATTTTATTTGAAACAACACAAATACGAATATCCAAATTAAATATTATTCAATGTTTCTACAATAAGCTTTTTTAAAGATTCAAAGTCCAGAGTTGCAGGTGTTTTTATTGAAAGGGTCATGTACTTCTTACTAATAAAATAAATAAAGAAAACTCTTCTTTCTGTGTATGTAAAAATTTTATTTTTCTAGAAATTTTTATCAAAATTTTATTTCTATAGAATATTTTATGTCTATAGAAAATTTCCACAAATTTTATTTCTGTACAAAATTTCCACAAAATTTTATTTCTGTGGAAAATTTTCTCAAAATATTTCTATAGAAAATTTTCTCAAAATTTTAGTTCTATAGAAAATTTCCTCAAAATTTAATTTCTATAAAAAATTTTGTCAAATTTTATTTCTATAGAAAATTTCCACAAAATTTTATTCTATAGAAAATTTTTTTATATAGAAAATTTTGTCAAAATTTTATTGCTAGAGAAAATTTTGTCAAAATTTTATTTCTATAGAAAATTTTATCAAAATTTTATATCTTTAGAAAATTTTGTCAAATTTTTATTGCTATAGAAAATTTCCACAAAATTTTATTACTATAGAAAATTTCCACAAAATTTTAGTTCTATAGAAAATTTCCTCAAAATTTTATTTCTATAGAAAATTTTCTCAAAATTATGCTTCTATAGAAATTTTTCTCAAAATTTTATTCCTATAGAAAATTTTGTCAAAATTTTGTTTCTATAGAAAATTTTGTCAAAATTTTATGTCTATAGAAAATTTTCACAAATTTTATTTCTGTAGAAATTTTCCACAAAATTTTATTTCTGTAGAAAATTTTCTCAAAATATTATTTCTGTAGAAAATTTCCACAAAATTTTATTTCTATAGAAAATTTTGTCAAAATTTTATTTTTATAGAAAATTTTGTCAAATTTTATTTCTATAGAAAATTTTGTAAAAATTTTATTTTTGTAGAAAATTTTGTCAAAATTTTATGTCTATAGAAAATTTCCACAAAATTTTATTTCTATCGAAAATAAAAAATTTTGATAAAAATTATTTCTATAGAAATTTTTATCAAAATTTTATTTCTATAAAAAATTTTATAAAAATTTTATTTCTATAGAAAATTTTGTCAAAATTTTATTTTTTTTTAAATTTCCACAAAATTTTATTACTATAGAAAATTTTATTTCTATAGAAAATTTTGTCAAAAAATTTTATTACTATAGAAAATTTTATTTCTATAGAAAATTTTCTCAAAATTTTATTTCTATAGAAAATTTTGTCAAGATTTTATTTCTATAGAAAGTTTTGCAAAATTTTGTTTCTATAGAAAATTTTCTCAAAATTTTATTTCTATAGAAAATTTTGTCAAGATTTTATGTCTATAGAAAATTTCCACAAAATTTTAGTTGTATAGAAAATTTTGTCAAAATGTTATTTCTATAGAAATGTTTATCACAATTTTATTTCTATAGAAAATTTTATAAAAATTTTATTTATATAGAAAATTTCCACAAAATTTTATTCTATAGAAAAAATATTTTTATATAGAAAATTTTGTCAAAATTTTATTGCTAGAGAAAATTTTGTCAAAATTTTATTTCTATAGAAAATTTTATAAAAATCTTATTTCTATAGAAAATTTCCACAAAATTTTATTCTATAGAAAATTTTTTTTTTATGTAGAAAATTTTGTCAAAATTTTATTGCTAGAGAAAATTTTGTCAACATTTTATTTCTATAGAAAATTTTGTCAAATTTTTATTTGTATAGAAAATTGTGTCAAAATTTTATTTCTATAGAAAATTTTGTCAAATTGTTATTTCTATAGGAATTGTTATCAAAATGTAATTTCTATAGAAAATTTTATAAAAATTTTATTTTTATAGATTATTTTGTCAAAATTTTATTTTTATTTAAAAATTTCCACAAAATTTTATTTCTATACAAAATTTTCTCAAAATATTATATCTTTAGAAATAAAATTTCTCAAAATTTTTTTCTATAGAAATTTTTGTCAAAATTTTATTTATATAGAAAATTTCTACAAAATTTTATTTCTATAGACAATTTTGTCAAAATTTTATTTCTATAGAAAATTTTGTCAAAATTTTATTTCTATAGAAAATTTTGTCAAAATTTTATTTCAATAGAAAATTGTGTCAAAATTTTATTTCTATAGAAATAAAAAATTTTGTGAAAATTTTATTTAAAAATTTCCACAAAATTTTATTACTGTAGAAAATTTCCACAAAATTTTATTTCTATAGAAAGTTTTGTCAAAATTTTATATCTATAGTAAATTTTGTCAAAATTTTATTTCTATAGAAAGTTTTGTCAAAATTTTATTTCTATAGTAAATTTTGTCAAAATTTTATTTCTATAGAAAATTGTGTCAAAATTTTATTTCTATAGAAAGTTTTGTCAAAATTTTATTTCTATAGAAAATTTTGTCAAAATTTTATGTCTATAGAAAATTTCCCCAAAATTTTATTTCTATAGAAAATTTTGTCAAAATTTTATTTCTATAGAAAATTTTATAAAAATTTTATTTCTATCGAAAATTTTGTCAAAATTCGACAAGAAGTTTTTTTTGTACATGTACATAGTTAATGATAACTTAAGCCTTTTTCCAGCATACAAAATAAAATTTCCAAGTGTATTTTTTGTCAAACATTTGTCCAAGACTTGCAATAAATATGCAATGACATGAAAAAGTAAAATCATACTGATAAAAAAATAGACAAAAACAAATTCAACACCACAAACATCCACCAGAGGGGACAACACTATTGGAACAATTGTAAAATGTTGCTCATTGTTGTAATTGTGGCAATGTATGCAATATATTTTTTTTTTGTTACTACATGTCACCCACAATAAAACCAACAAACCAGGCAAACAGCTGCCCGAGAATATCTAGCTTCGCTCAAAGTCTAATAAAGGATCTTGTCAGAGAGGGGGGTAGGGAAGTGTATGAATTGAATTCGGTGCCAAATACACATTTGTACCGAATTTATACCAATAGAAAATTTGCTACTGACTTATAAAAGAAAAATTGCCTTAATTTCCACTCGTTTAGGTTTGCAATCAACGAGAGGAACAGAAGCCAAAACTATGGAATAATGGATGGCGGAGATACCCCATCAACAGCAAAAGCTGCTGCAGCAGCATCAGCAGAGGGAACCCCAGCCACCTAGAACAAAATTAGAATTGATTCATAGGCTTTTATCGCAGTGGCAGACATACGGAGGGACGGACAAAAAATGGAATGTATGCACAAAGCTTTTTAATAAAATTGCCTAACGTTTGCTATGTTGCCATCCATCTCTCCATGCTCCTCTTCTTAGAAATGCCTACTATACTGGACTATGGATTGCATTGCATGCAATGATCTCACCACCCATCATCATCATCATCATCATCATCCCACTGTTGAGTGCCGGTAAAGTGCACTTAAGAGACTCGTAATTAACTTTTACCTGGCTGGAAATGACAGCATTGAATTTTTGGCAAATGTGCCGAAATAAATTCTGGCGTCGATTGCTTTTAGGTGCTGAGAGTGGGGTGGGGCGCTTATAAAAAATAAATAAATAAATTGAAATTGCTGTAATGTCCCTCAACTATGAATACAATGTTGCAATGGGGCATAATGGACATTTTGGAAATTTTCATATGAGAATTGTACAAACCTAGGGTGGGTCGACATGATAAAATGATGTATGGCAACATGTTTTTTGTCAAAATTTTATTTCTATAGAAAATTTTGTCATAATTTTATTTCTTTAGAAAGTTTTGTCAACATTTTATTTCTATAGAAAATTTTGTCAAAATTTTATTTCTATAGAAAATTTTCTCAAAATTTTATTTCTATAGAAAATTTTGTCAAAATTTTATTTCTACAGAAAATTTCTACAAAATTTTATTTCTATAGAAAATTTTCTTTAAATTTTATTTCTATAGAAAATTTTTTCAAAATTTTATTTCTATAGAAAATTTTGTCAAAATTTCATTTCTATAGAAAATTTTGTCTAAATTTTATTTCTATAGAACATTTTGTCAAAATTTTATTTGTATAGAAAATTTTCTTAAAATTTTATTTTTATAGAAAATATTGTCTAAATTTCATTTCTATAGACAATTTTATCAAAATTTTATTTCTATAGAAAATTTTGTCAAAATTTTATTTCTATAGACAATTTTGTCAACATTTTATTTCTATAGGCAATTTTGTCAAAATTTAATTTCTGTAGAAAATTTTGTCTAAATTTTATTTCTATAGAAAATTTTGTCAAAATTTTATTTGTATAGAAAATTTTGTCAAAATTTTATTTTTATAGAAAATATTGTCAAAATTTTATTTCTATAGAAAATTTTGTCAAAATTTTATTTCTATAGAAAATTTGAACAAAATTTTATTTGTATAGAAAATTTGAACAAAATTTTATTTCAATAGAAAATTTGAACAAAATTTTATTTGTATAGAAAATTTGAACAAAATTTTATTTCAATAGAAAATTCTGTCAAAATTTTATTTGTATAGAAAATTTGAACAAAATTTTATTTCAATAGAAAATTCTGTCAAAATTTTATTTGTATAGAAAATTTGAACAAAATTTTATTTCTATAATATTATTTCTATAGAAAATTTTGTCAAAATTTTATTTCTCTAGAAAATTTTGTCAACATTTTATTTCTATAGAAAATTTTGTCAAAATTTTATTTCTATAGATAATTTTGTCAAAATTTTATTTAAATTTAATTTCTATAAAAAAAATGTTCTCAAAATTTTATTTCTATAGGAAATGTTGTCAAAATTTTATTTCTATAGAAAATTTTGTCAAAATTTTATTTCTATAGAAAATTTTGTCAAAACTTTATTTCTATAGAAAATTTTGTCCAAATTTTATTTCTATAGAAAATTTTGCCAAAATTTTATTTCTATATATATTTCTATAGAAAATTTTGTCAAAATTTTAATTGCCATAGAAAATTTTGTCAAAATTTTATATCTATAGAAAATTTTGTCACATTTTTATTTCTATAGAAAATTTTGTCAAAATTTTATTTCTATAGAAGATTTTTTCAAAATTTTATTTCTATAGATAATTTTGTCTAAATTTTATTTAAATTTAATTTCTATAGAAAAAATGTTCTCAAAATTTTATTTTTATAGGAAATGTTGTCAAAATTTTATTTATATAGAAAATTTTGTCAAAATGTTATTTCTATAGTAAATTTTGTCAAAATGTTATTTCTATAGAAAATTTTGTCAAAATTTTATTTCTATATAAAATTTTGTCAAAATTTTATTTCTATAGAAAATTTTGTCAAAATTTTATTTCTCTAGAAAATGTTGTCAGAATTGTATTTCTATAGAAAATGGTGTCAAAATTTTATTTCTATAGAAAATTTTGTTAAAATTTTATTTCTATAAAAAATATTCTCAAAATTTTATTTCTATAGAAAATTTTGTAAAATTTTTTTCTCTATAGAAAATTTTGTCAAAATTTTATTTCTATAGAAAATTTTGTCAAAATTTTATTTCTATAGAAAATATTGTGAACATTTTATTTCTATAAAAAATTTTGTCAAAATTTTATTTCTATAGAAAATTTTGTCAAAATTTTATCCCTATAGAAAATTCTGTCAAATTTTTTTTTCTATAGAAAATTTTATCAAAATTTTGTTTCTATAGAAAATTTTGTCAAAATTTTATTTCTATAGAAAATTTTGTCAAAATTTTATTTCTATAGAAAATTTTGTCAAAATTTTATTTCTATAGAAAATATTGTCAAAATTTTATTTCTATAGAAAATATTGTGAACATTTTATTTCTATAAAAAATTTTGTCAAAATTTTATTTCTATAGAAAATTTTGTCAAAATTTTATCCCTATAGAAAATTCTGTCAAATTTTTTTTTCTATAGAAAATTTTATCAAAATTTTGTTTCTATAGAAAATTTTATCAAAATTTTGTTTCTATAGAAAATTTTGTCAAAATTTTATTTCTATAGAAAATTTTGTCAAAATTTTATTTCTATAGAAAATTTGTCTAAATTTTATTTCTATAGAAAATTTTGTCTAAATTTTATTTCTATAGAAAATTTTGTCAACATTTTATTTGTATAGAAAATTTTGTCAAAATTTTATTTCTATAGAAAATATTGTCAAAATTATTATGTCCATAGAAAATTTCCACAAAATTTTATTTCTATAGAAAATATTGTCAAAATTTTATTTCTATAGAAAATATTGTCAAAATTTTATTTCTATAGAAAATTTCCACAAAATTTTATTTCTATAGAAAATTTTGTCAACATTTTATTTCTATATAAAATTTTGTCAAAACTTTATTTCTATAGAAAATTGTGTCAAAAATTTATTTCTATAGAAAATTTTGTCAAAATTGTATTTCTATATAAAATTTTCTCAAAATTTTATTTCTATAGAAAATTTTCTCAAAATTTTATGTCTATAGAAAATTGTCTCAAAATTTTATTTCGATAGAAAATTTTGTCAAAATTTTTTTTTTCTAGAAAATGTTGTCAGAATTGTATTTCTATAGAAAATGGTGTCAAAATTTTATTTCTATAGACAATTTTGTTAAAATTTTATTTCTGTAGAAAATTTTGTTAAAATTTTATTTCTATAAAAAATATTCTCAAAATTTTATTTCTATAGAAAATTTTGTAAAATTTTTTTCTCTATAGAAAATTTTGTCAAAATTTTATTTCTATAGAAAATTTCCACAAAATTTTATTTCTATAAAAAATATTTTATTTCTATAGAACTTTTTCTCAAAATTTTATTTTATAGAAAATGTTGTCAAAATTTTATTTCTATAGAAAATGTCAACATTTTATTTCTATAGAAAATTTTGTCAAAATTTTATTTCTATAGAAAATTTTGTCAAAATTTTATTTCTATAGAAAATTTTAAACAATCAAATAAAAAGGAAGAAATATAACCCTTTCTTTATTTTAATTCCTAATTTATTAAATTTTGTTTTATTATTTCCAATCGATGTCATTGCCCCAAACAGCATCACTACATACAATTTCGTAGATTCTAAGCAAAATGCTATTTTTTTTCTATCGACATTAACCAATGAACTTTGAGGTCATTTGGTACGTCTGCCTGAGTGCATAGTAGCAATGGTGTGGCAAATTATCAAAGTCGCCATATTAATGGCATTTTGTCATGTATTCCTAGACCCCATTGTTTCCATGTAACTTAATGAACGTAAATGAAATAAATTTTTCACACCATTTAAATTAGTTGTTGGAAACACTCCAAAAAAAAAAAACAATATTTTAATAAAAAATATTGTATAGATTAATATTTTTTTAATTGATAGTTAATCATAACCAATTGAAATTATCCTACTCCGTGTAAAAATTGGGGGAATCTTATCAAATATGATTAGATCTCATAATTGACCCCTTTATATATATAAGCCGATATACCCAGATATGATGAGAAAAATACGCCTTCTTAAATATTGATAAAAATTTTTATTAAGAAAGTTTAGAATAGATTTCACAGAGTTCCACAGAAAAAATATCTCTAAAATATTTCCAATTAAAAAGTTAATTGAATTTGAAAACATTTTCAATTAAAAAAATTGAATCAGCTCAAAAGTGATTGAATTTTTGCAATGTGTAATAAAAAAATTTAATTTTTAATCAACATAAAAACACAAAGAAATGATTGAAAATAGTTACGCCTTTAATTAAAAAAAAAAAAATAATATTTCAATCAAACTAAGAACACAAATTTAATTAAGAACAAGTTTATACAGCAGTAAGTTCAGCCGGGCCGAATCTTAAATACCCACCACCATGAACCAAATATTAGGGTTTCCTTTGAAATTTCAGGAGGGCTTGAGGACACTTCCCGAAGATAAATTTAAAAATTTCAATATATCAGATTCTGAATTTAAAAGAACCATTTTTGTTTGAGTTTTAGAGGAATCATTAACATCTCTTGTAAGTGTGCAAGAAAATTATAAAATAACGTCTTGATTTGAAATCTTAAATCTGTAGATTTTCACCCGAGAAGTAAAATCTGGAAATTTTACTTTGAGTTTCAAGCAATTTTCATGATCAGTGCGCCTTCTATACCCTCAAGAAGTGAAGTCGGTCTATATGGAGGCATTACCAAAAGGACCGATAAAAACTTAATACGATACACGTTTTTGTGAGCCTAAAATACGAGAATATTTACAATTTCAGGAAAATTGAATAAAAACTGCGGTTTCTATAAGCCCAAGAAGTAAAATCGGGAGATCGGTCTATATGGGGGCTATACCAAAACATGGACCGATACTCACCATTTTTGGCACATCTCTTTATGGTCATAAAATACCTCTAGATTTAAAATTTTAGGCAAATTGGATAAAAACTTCGGATTCTAGAAGCCCAAGAAGTAAAATCGGGAAATCGGTCTATATGGGGGCTATACCAAAACATGGACCGATACTCACCATTTGTGGCACACCTCTTTATGGTCCTAAAATACCTATAAATTTCCAATTTCAGACAAATTGTATATAAACTACGGATTCTATAAACCCAAGATGTAAAATCGGGAGATCGGCCTATATGGGAGATATACCAAAACATGGAACAATACGGACCATTTTCGGCACACCATTTGATGGTCCTCAAGTACCTCTAGATTTTAAATTTCAGGCAAATTGGATAAAAACTACGGTTTCTATAAGCCCAAGGGGCCATACCAAAACATGGACCGATGCTCACCATTTTTGGCACACCTCTTTATGGTTCTAAAGTACTTCTCGATTTCCAATTTCAGGTAAATTGGATAAAAACTGCGGTTTCTATAAGCCCAAGAAGTAAAATTGGGAGATCGGTCTATATGGGGGCTATACCAAAACATGGACCGATACTCACATCTCTTTATGGTCATAAAATACCTCTAGATTTAAAATTTCAGGCAAATTGGATAAAAACTACGATTTCTATAAGCCCAAGACCTCAAATCGGGAGGTCGATTTATATGGGGACTATATCAAAACCTGGACCGATATAGCCCATCTTCGAACTTGACCTGCCTGCAGACAAAAGACGAGTTTGTGCAAAATTTCAGCACAATTGCTTCATTATTGAAGACTGTAGCGTGATTACAACAGATAGACAGCCAGCCAGACAGACGGACAGACGGACATCGTTATATCGTCATAGAATTTCTCCCTGATAAAGAATATAAATATATACTTTATATAGTCGGAAATCGATATTTCGATGTGTTACAAACGGAATGACAAACTTATTATACCCCCGTCACCATTCTATGGTGGTGGGTATAAAAAGAGTGAACATTTTCGCGATTTTTATTAAACAGTTAATTGTTCCAATTAACAATTTAATTAAAACAAATTAATCGATGTTAATTACAAAACTCAATTAATTGTTTAACTGATTTACTTAAAAAGTTTATTTGGAAATGGGATTGAAGTTTAACTAAATAATTTTACAACCGACATCAATTACATTTTTGATTGAATGAATATATATAGCTAGGCGAGCTACACATGCTACAGCATGGGATATAATCCATTATTGAAAGGAACACTTATTTAGCTTTTTGCCATCCATTTGTAATACCCTCAACTGTGCTAAACTATATCAGGATATCGATGACATTTTATAAATGCAATACTAAATGCTTGGTTGCTTTTGCCATTTTGTGATTTTCTGATGCGTTTTCCCTCGAGATCTATATGTGTATGCTTTCAAACATGCATGTGTTCTGGCTCTGGGCATCACCGTGTGTACTCACTCAAGCGAATGGATAATTTTACTTTATAGGTTTCCAGTTACACCTAAGCTGCGTTATTACATATGCGAAAGGTTAGTTTAGCAAGGTGGTGCTAGCTTTTTCAAATAACAAATATTCATGGGGAGGACGAGGATGGATGATAAAATGCTTGCTTGAATGGATGGAGGACAGACGGACAGACTGAAGCTTAGGAGATGTCGCCTGATGTTTTTGTTACTTGAATGCCAATTCGTTCTCTTGAGGGTGTGTGAAAAACTATTCATGCGGGAATATAGAAACTAAAATTTACATTGCAATTCTATAGAATTTTGTAAATTCATATGGATAAGTGCTAAATACATGGGATGAACTTACACGAATTGGCATAAGTGAGAGAGAAGAGGAAGAAGGAAAATCTATGCGCTTTGGGAATATGAATTTTCGGTATTGTTATGGGTGTGTATTCCAAGTGGCATATTAGGAAAGTGCATCAAATGGAATTAACTTATTGAAGATAACTAAAATGCAATACTCTCGAGGCCATATCCATGGAATCTCTACACTCAAAAAAAAAAAAAAAAAGTTTACTTGGGTCCAAAGATCTGGCTTTAAATATAGGACCAATATAATTAAAATTAGGATACAGATCATTTATCAAATTTTCATCCTCTTTTCGCGGTTTATTAATATAGGTACTCACGTACAAACAAATGTCAGTTTAAAAATCTAAATTATAACGGATACTTCAAAGTAAAAAACGTTTTCTTAATTCCAAAAAAAAAAAAAAAAAAACTTTAAACCAAAGACGCTAAATCCTAAAAATAAGTCTTAGCTTATATTTGAAGCGTTTTTATCTTAAATCTAAAGTTTTGATATTTCAGTTAATTTAAGGACAATTTCTTTAAATCAAAAATGTGCGACTTTAACGGAATGACGCAAATTTAAAAAAATTTGTGTCCTAAATTTAATGAAAAAAAATTTTGAAGCAAATATAAACTTTATTTTAATTAAAATTTAATTAAAAAATTTTATTTTGAAATTTTATGATCACCTCAAACATGTTTCAAGAGCAAAATGTTTTTTTTTATGGTGTCCATGTAACATGTTTGTCACTAAAATGTTATTTTCTCGTCAAATATAACCTGCTTGCCGAAATCAGATACATGATTTCCGGGAAAATCACATGATTGCGAAAACCATGTTAATACATGGCCACCACGCAAAAATAACATTTTGCTCTTAAGACATGTTTGAGGTGATCATATTTCTTCTCTGGGTGTGGTTCTGGGGAAGATCATGGAATCATTAGTGGAATGGTTAGGTTAGGCAGGAGGAGTCTCTCTACTCCTCTTTACTGCAATTTTGGTATTAGGTTAGGTTAGGTATAGTGGCAGCCTGATATTTCAGGCTCACTTAGACTATTCAGTCCATTGTGATACCACAGTGGTGGACTTCATTCTTATCACTGAATTCTATCCGATTCTATATTAAGCTCAATGACAGGGGACCCCCTTTTTACAGCCGACACTCAGAAATGCCACCAGCATTAATGACAGGGGACAATCAACTGCTGAAAAACTTTTTGGTGTTTGCTCCAAACTGTGTTTGAATCCACAAATCTGGGAATAAGTATTGATTCGTATCAATTAGTAGTTGCAAACAATGTGTCACTCGTTTTCATTATAAGAAAGAAGTTCACCACTTGTGGTATCACAATGGACTAGGCTCACTTCAGTCCAGTGTGGTACCACAGGTAGTGAACTTCTTTCTTATCATGTGCACGTTTTGTGCTACTACTAATTGCTAAGAATATATACTTTTAGAATTTTGTCAAAATTTCATTTCTATAGAAGATTTTGTCAAAATTCTAAATCTATAGAAATTTTTTTTCAAAATTTTATTTCTACACAAAATTTTTTTCAAGATTTTATTTCTATAGAAAATTTTGTCAAAATTTTATTTCTATAGAAAATTTTGTCAAAATTTTATTTCTATAGAAAATTTTGTCAAAATTTTATTTCTATAGAAAATTTTGTCAAAATTTTATTTCTATAGAAAATTTTGTCAAAATTTTATTTCTATAGAAAATTTTGTCAAAATTTCCTTTCTGTAGAAAATTTTGTTAAAATTTTATTTCTATAGTAAATTTTGTCAAAATTTCCTTTCTATAGAAAATTTTGTCAAGATTTTATTTATTTTTTGTTAATTTTATTCATTTAATTGCAATCTATTTTCAACAAAACAATAAGCAAATGTTATAACTATTCACATTGCACAGTCAATCGAGTTCAAAATTTTATTTCTATGAAATCTTTTTTTTTTTGAAATATTTTATTGCTATAGAAAATTTTGTCAAAATTTTATTTCTATAAAAAATTTTGTCAAAATTTTATTTCTATAGAAAAGTTTGTCAAAATTGGATTTCTTTAGAAAGTTTTGTCAAAATATTATTTCTATAAAAAATGTCAAAATTTTATTTCTATTTTGACCCTATAGTGGCAACGTTTGTTCTTTAGTGGCACTGCGGTTTCTTGGCCCACTCTTGGTGAAGCGCCGTATTGAGATGACATTTTGTGGTATTAACATTACTCTCCAAAATGTCCCACGCCCAAACGTCTAGTGGAGATTTTGGTGGCCACTGTGCGGTAGAAATGAAGCGACGAATCTCTTTGTTAAGCCATGGTTGACGTGTGCCGAGTCCATGGTCTGCAGCCAAAATGTTTGTGATCCGGAAATTTTGGTTGCAATCGAAGGTGTACATTTTCAGCTGACCTCTTTGGCAATTGAACCCGATCATTTTGTGCTCAATTTTGAAATAAATTCTCAATTGGCAATAACTTCTCATCGTTGGCTGACCACTTTCGTATAAACGAAACATCTCCTCGGCTCTTTCCAGTCCAACATTTTGCTCTTTTGGAACTTCACTGGCTTAAGTCCAGGCACATTTTTCAATAGGTGTTGCATTCGTTCACTCGATATGTTTACAAGCAAGTTTTCTAGAACTGCGATCCGGATTTCAATCAAGTCTGGCCTTCACTTTTCGGATCATTTCTGGTGTTGGTATCGTGTATGTCGTCCACCTTTTGGAAGCGATGCAACACTGCCAATATCAATATCAAAATTTTTATTCACATTTAAATGCCAAATATAATGCAATCAGACTACTAGGATTGAATTCTCTCACAAACGAAGTTAATTTCTAAATGCAAGAAATCAAAATTCTGTTTGAAGCTTGAACAATAAAATAAACTGTCACTGGAATAAATGTGTCAGTTGTCAGTCAGACGAGCGGTTTAGAAATGAAGATTATGATGACGATGGCATATCAGCCACCATTTATCAATTAAGGAATGCGTAGAAAAATCTAGCCAAAAAAATTTATATTTTTGGGAGACCCCACGTTGGGCGCCAGTTATCTATTATAGAAAAAATCAATTCAAAGTCATTGTTTAAATTTTAGAAGATAAATTTTTTTATATATTGCTGTGAAACCACTTAGAGATGCTTTGAAACTCTCAAAAATGTCAGCAGCCATACTGAGAGGGGATTATACACCGCTGAAAATATATTGGGATTGATCTCAAGAACTTTTGTATACAAGGTGACCATGGTAAACATTGCACTATGATGACAGGGGTAGATTTTCTGTGTAATTTTTTTTAAATTATTAAACGTTTTTAGTGTCTAAGCTTATTGTTGTGGTATATTAGGTCCTGTCAGGCCGAGCTCAGCTCAATATTATTTTTTTTTTTTTTCATAATTTAAAACAAAAAAAAAAAAAAAACAACTTCTTTAAAACATCGTCACATTCAGTATTCTTCCAGATCAGTTTATTTGTTTGCCATTTGACCAATCCTACATTTATTGTCAACAATCTTGTTGAATTCTACAATTCTTCAAATGTTCAAATTGTTTGTCATAATAGCTGCCTGCTAAACATCAAACACTGCATTTCATTCCACAAAAATAAAAACCCCGCCGGATGAATCAACAATCGCTTCATTTGTATGCAAACAATTTATTGACGCAAAACTTAAAAAGCTTAGACCTCTGCATATCATCAAAAAGATGGAAATGCCTTTTTACACCATTTGAAGTGTTTGATTGTCGACTTCCAGCATCTTAAATAAACATTACAATTTCGTTTCATTATTTGCATTTGGGGAAAAAATTCTATTCGTCATCTAGAATTCCTATTATTTACATGAAATTTAGAAAATGCAAAACAAAAAAAAAAAACAAAACTGGAAATTACCATTTTCCTGTTTCGCTTGCCAATATCGACTGTTGCTTCTCTCCAAGCTATGAGCTTGGGTGATTTTTTCCATCTTCTTAGTCAAGCTTAGCTTAAAACTATTGCGAACTATAACTTGTGAAGAGAAAATGTATCGGAAGGATGGACAAATGGTCCGACTCAACAATAACATATACATTTTGTCATTATAGTTTTAAATTATAGCATATTCACTTCAAGCGAAACCTTTTTTAATTTAAATGCAACTCTTATCAAATCATATAAATTTTCAAATAAAATCTCTTATATATTTTTTTTCTAACCAAATTAATAAATTTTCAAATCTGATGAAACCCTTTTACAACTCAATTGAAACCCTTTTACAACTCGATTGAAACCCTTTGAAACATAAATAATATTTTTCAATTTAAATCACGGCTGAATTTAGTTTTTCAAGTCAAATAAGCCCTTTTTCATTTAGAATGAAACCTAATGCAACTCAACCCTTTCATTTCAAATGAAATCTCTAACAAATCGAATGATACCTTTTACCGCTCAAATGAAAACGTTTTTATTTGAAATGAACCCTTTTAAAATCAAATGAAACCTTCTACAACTTAAATGAGAATTGTATCTCAAATGCAAACTTTTTCATTTTCAATGTAACCTTTTACCATTTAAATGAAACCTTTTTCATTACAAATGAAACCTTTTACAAACCACCACAATTAATTTTAATTTTAACTTTCATTTTAAATTAATTTTAATATATTATAATTTATTTTAATTTAATTTAATCTAACCTAATCTAATTTATTTTAATTTAATGTAATTTAATCTAACCTAATCTAATAATTTTAATTAATTTTAATTTAATTTAATTTAATTTAATTTAATTTAATTTAATTTAATTTAATTTAATTTAATTTAATTTAATTTAATTTAATTTAATTTAATTTAATTTAATTTAATTTAATTTAATTTAATTTAATTTAATTTAATTTAATTTAATTTAATTTAATTTAATTTAATTTAATTTAATTTAATTTAATTTAATTTAATTTAATTTAATTTAATTTAATTTAATTTAATTTAATTTAATTTAATTTAATTTAATTTAATTTAATTTAATTTAATTTAATTTAATTTAATTTAATTTAATTTAATTTAATTTAATTTAATTTAATTTAATTTAATTTAATTTAATTTAATTTAATTTAATTTAATTTAATTTAATTTAATTTAATTTAATTTAATTTAATTTAATTTAATTTAATTTAATTTAATTTAATTTAATTTAATTTAATTTAATTTAATTTAATTTAATTTAATTTAATTTAATTTAATTTAATTTAATTTAATTAATTTAAGTTAATTTAATTTAATTTAATTTAATTTAATTTATTTTAATTTAATTTATTTTAATTTAATTTAATTTTCTAAAATTTTTTATTTCTATAAAAAATTTTTCAAACATTTTATTTCTATAGAAAATTTTCTCAAAAGTTTTATTTCTATAACAAATGTTCTCAAAATTGTTATTTCTATAGAAAATTTTCTCAAAAATTGTTTTCTTTATTTACAGATTCTTGTATTCCTCAAAATTGTTCAGAATTTCTTAAAATTTATAAATTTTACTAATAATGCTCCCATCTTGACCTCCATATGGTACTAAAGACATTTTTTTGCAATTTTGAACTCTTTCCTAAAAACTACGAACTTATATTTAACAAGTGAAACAAAAAAATAATAACATCTAATAAATTTTCTTGAATTTGTCGAACAGTTTAGTTTAAATTTTCTAAAACTAACCAAAATTTTTAAAATTAGAAAATTATGTCAAAAATTTTATTTCTATAGAAAATTTTCTAAAAAAATTTATTTCTACAGAAAATTTTCTCAAAAATTTTATTTCTACAGAAAATTTTGTCAAAAATTTTATTTCTATAGAACATTTTCTCAGACCTTTTTTTCTATAGAAAATTTTCTCAAAAATTTTATTTCTTTAGAAACTTTTGTCAAAATTGTATTTCTATAGAAAATGTTGTCAAAAATTTTATTTCCTTTTTTTCTATAGAAATTTTTCTCAAAAATTTTATTTCTATAGAAAACCTTTTTTTCTATAGAGAATTTTCTCAAATATTTTATTTCTATAGAAAATTTTCTCAAAAACTTTATTTCTATAGAAAATTTTGTCAAAAATTTTATTTTTATTGAAAATTTTCTCAAAATTTTATTTCTATAGAAAATGATCTCAAAAATTTTATTTCTGTAGAATATTTTCTCAAAATTTGTATTTCTTTAGAAACTTTTGTCAAAATTTTAATTTTTAAAATCTGTAAATTTTACTAATCATGCGCCCATCTTGACAAGTGAAAAAAAAATTACGTCTATTAAATTCTCTTGAATCTGTCGACAAGTTTAGTTTAAATTTTCTAAAATTAACCTAAATTTTCAAAAATTCTTGGTGGGTACACTGTTTGAGTATAGCAAAAATAAAAACTTTGTAACAAATTTTTTAGTTATTAACCTTTAAACTTTTCGAAGTAAAACTGTAAAACGTAGTTTTTCCCTACACTGAAAAAAAGCATGCCCGGTTCCAAAGATTTTGTCTTTACTTTAAAAAATTTGGTATTGATTCCGAGCCAAAGAAGCGGAGAATACAAGTAAGGATACATTTAAGACACAATTCTCTTTTAAATTTGGGTTTTGTGTACTTGCTTCTAGGAAGCAAATTTTAATTTTTCGCTTTCTCAGCTTATTTTCTTCATATGCTATCAAAGTCCTTTAAAAACGAGTTAAGGACAACTTTGTTTTCCAAATTAAGACTCGACATCCAGTAGAAATTATCCTATGTTTCAAGTAAAAAACATCTTTAAAATAAAGTTTTGAAAAACATGTCCTAAATTTGAACGATTTTTTGCTTTAAAGTCAAGACGCAAAAGGCAAAAAATTTAAAGACAAATTCATTAAATTTAAAGGATTTTTCTGAATTATTAAAGTCAAGTTGACCTTAGCCCAAACATTTTTTCTTTCATGTTATGATACCCATTTTTAAGTCAAATCACTTAATTATAAGGACATTACGACTTCATTGAAAAATTTATCGACTTTTGGACAAAGAAAAAAACTTTATATTAGAGAAATGCGTCTTCTATGCTAAGCAAAATTTGCATTTTAAAGACATGAAATCTTTGACCTCACGACAATATTTTTTTCAGTGTAGCTTATAAATTATTTATTTATTTATTAAAATCTTTATTATAATTACAAATTATAATAAATCTGTAACAAAATAAGCAATTAGCAACTTAGGCTATCGGCTTAAGCTTATAAATTAACTTTACATTACTGTGCAATTTTGCAGCAGAATTATTTTTTAATTAATATTTAAATATTTAAAAAATAAATTAATTATGACTACTTTTTATTTTTTTTTTGCAGGTATGACGAAAACTTATCCTAAATTATTTTTGGTAAATACAATATAATAGAAAATAATAATTAAAATTTCTATCAAGGGACTATTAAATTCACCCTTTTCTTCTTCTTTTAACTGTAATACAATCACTATGGATTTATTTTATAAAATACTATTCCCATTAATTTAATTCTAATTAAAATCAATGTAAAAGAAAAAACAATTATATTCCTAGAAGAAAACCTATCCATCCATCAATCAATCACTAAACTGTACTACAGTTCATTGTGATGGAATGGAAGCTAAATGTGATTCCATCATCATCACTCGTGTATAATCTATTGTATACTAATATTTTCCCTCCAAACAATGAAATATCAAACACAATGTGGTAATCCATTAGAATTTGAAAACAAATGAAGTCTGATTAGAAATTATGCCTAAGGAGGTATAGATGCTAATTAATAAAATGAAAACAAACTCTCATTGAAATGCGCACTATTTAAATGAATATCTAATTAAATGAATATCTAATTAAATGGCCACATAGGCGTTAGAAATACAAGTATTGGACAGATATGGGACATCAACGTATTTTAAAAAAGAAGAAAAAATACGGACAAATATGGTGGTGTGAGTTTTTTCTGAGCTATATTTTTTCAACAAGATGTAAAATTAGTAGTGAAAACAAAATCCTTACTTGGTTATAACCTACGAGTCTAACTTATTTTTGTAGTAAAAAAATCCTTATTTGGTTCTAGCCGAAGAGTCTAACTTATTTTTTGTCGAATTTTTATTTCTACAGAAAATGTTGTCAAAATTTTATTTCCTCTGTTGGTTAAGCTACACTTGTAGTTTAGTCAATGTATGGTTTTAAGCTGAAAAAAAAACAACAACAATGCTTAAAGAACAAAACCAACAATAACAAAACAAAACGAATGGATATAGAAAATTTTGTCACAATTTTATTTCTAAAGAAAATTGTGTGTGTCAAAGTTTTTTTCTACAGAACATTTTGACAAAATTTTATTTCTAAAGAAAACTTTATCAAAATTTGATTTCTATAGAAAGTTTTGTCAAAATTTTTTTCCAATAGAAAATTTTCTCAAAAATTGTATTTCTATAGAAAATTTTGTCAAAATTTTATTTCTATAGAAAATTTTGTCAAAATTTTAATTCTATAGAAAATTTTGTCAAAATTTTATTTCTATAGAAAATTTTATCAAAATTTTATTTCTACAGAAAATTTTCTTAAAAATTTTATTTCTATAGAAAATTTTGTGAAAATTTTATTTCTATAGAAAATTTTGTCAAAATTTTATTTTAAAGAAAATTTTGTCAAAATTTTATTTCTATAGAAAATTTTGTCAAATTTTTATTTCTATAGAAAATTTTGTCAAAATTTTGTTTCTATAGAAATTTTGTAAATTTTTTTTCTATAGAAAATTTTGTCAAAATTTTATTTCTGTAACAAATTTTGTCAAAATTTTATTTCTATAACAAATTTTGTCAAAATTTTATTTGTTGTAGTTTTTTTTATTTCAGCTTAAAACCATACATTGACTAAACTACAAGTGTAGCTTAACCAACAGAGGAAAATAATGTTTGTCAAATTTATTTGGGCAAAGCCCTATAGACTGCAAGATGGTTGGATGGACGCATGTTTCGGAATTACCACATTCCTCATCAGCATCCTCTACTTGCGGCAAAACTATCAACCAATTATCAGAATAAATTCAGGCAGTTCATTAAACCCAACAATGAACCACACTTGAACCTTCCGAAAAAAGGTTTTGCATGATAGCCGGCTTATGCCGAAATAAATTCGTACAAACTTATCTCTTTTCCTATGCCACTATCAAATCATCGATTTGAGTGCAGTTGGCTGGGTTTATTTTGAGCGTGCTTCCTCTTTTTTTCATTCGTTTTGTTTTGTTATTGTTGGTTTTGTTCTGTAAGCATTGTTGTTGTTTTTTTATTACAGCTTAAAACCATACATTGACTAAACTACATGTGTAGCTTAACCAACAAAGGAAAAGAATGTTTGTCAAATTTATTTGGGCAAAGCCCTATAGACTGCAAGATGGTTGGATGGACGCACGTTTTGGAATTACCACATTCCTCATCAGCATCCTCTACTTGCAGCAAAACTATCAACCAATTATCAGAATAAATTCAGGCAGTTCATTAAACCCAACAATGAACCGCACTTGAACCTTCCGAAAAAAGTTTTTGTATGATAGCCGAAATAAATTCGAAACAAACATATCTCGTTTCCTATGCCACTGTCAAATCATCGATTTGAGTGTAGTTGGCTGGGTTTTTTTTTTGAGCGTGCTTCCCCTTCTTTTTCCATTTGTTTTGTTTTGTTATTGTTGGTTTTGTTATTTAAGCATTGTTGTTGTTTTTTTATTTCAGCTTAAAACCATACATTGGCTATAGAACATTTTTGCAAAATTTTATTTCTATAGAAAATTTTTGCAAAATTTTGCTTCTATAGAAAATTTTTGCAAAATTTTATTTCTATAGAAAATTTTTTGTTTGAAAATGTTCTCAATATTTTATATCTATAGAAAATTTTGTCAATATTTTATTTCTATAGAAAATTTCTTCGATATTTTATTTCAATAGAAAATTTTGTCAACATTTTATTTCTATAGAAAATTTTCTAAAAATTTTATTTCTATAGAAAATTTTCTCAAAAATTTTATTTGAATAGAAATTTTTTTTTCAAAATTTTTTTTCTATTTTGTTTTAACAGAAAATTTTGGCAAAATTTTATTTCTATAGAAAATTTTGTCAACATTTTATTTCTATAGAAAATTTAGTCAACATTTTATTTATGTAGAAAATTTAGGCAAAATTTTATTTCTATAGAAAATTTTTTCAATTTTTTTATTTCTATAGACATTTTTGTGAAAATTTAATTCTTATAGAAAATTTTGTACAAATTTAATTTCTATAGAAAATTTTGTCAAAATTTTATTTCTATAAAAAATTTTGTCAAAATTTGATTTCTATAGAAAATTTTCTCAAAAATTTTATTTCTATAGAAAATTTCGTCAAAATTTTATTTCTATAAAAAATTTTGTCAAAATTTTATTTCTATAGAAAATTTTGTCAAAATTTTATTGCTATAGAAAATTTTCTCAAAAATTTTATTTCTATAGAAAATTTTCTCAAAAATTTTATTTCTATAGAAAATTTTGTCAATATTTTATTTCTACAGAAAATTTTGTCAAAATTTTATTTCTATACCCGTGTAAAAATTGGGGGATCTGATTTGATATGGTTAGATCTGAGCCAAGATATGGTCAGATCTGAGCAGATCCGAAAAATGGTTATATCTGGTCAGATCTAAATACTATGAAATTGGATCTGATCAGATCTCAAAAATGAGACACATCTAATCAGATCTAATTTGATATAATTGTATATTATTTGATACAATTGTATCTTTCGAGATCTTTCAACACATAAAAGCCCATAATTTGTATATAAAATTAGATCAATTGTTTTATTTAATAATACAGACAAAAAGTATGTGCATAATAAATATGTTTAATTTAAATTGATCCATCAAAGCTATTTAAGAGTATTGACAGTTGAGTTAGAGTGTTGTCCAAGGGTTTTTTCGTTTGTTTCTTCTGCTTTGGACTTAGACACGCGACTAAAGTATTACAGCGTTAAGACAATCTGCAATGAAATTAAGTAAAAAAACAATTATTAAACAAATATAGGAATAAACAAATATGGGAATATATTGAACTATGTAAGCAAGTATTAGTATTGTTTTGGATCATTCTTCTTTAAGTTGCAATAAAAATTGCCATATAATTTTATGTTGCTTTTAATACTCACATTTAAAGTGTATTCGGGATTAGGTTAGGTATAGCGATAGGCTGTTATTTTAGGCTCATACATACTATTCAGACCATCATGACATCACAGTGATCAACATCTTACTTATCACTGACTGCTGCTCGATTCAATAATTAGCTCAATAACATGGGACCTCCTTGCTATAATCGAGTCCTATCGGCATTTCACGTTGCGCTGAAACAACTTAGAGAATCTTTGAAGCAGAAATGTCACCAACATTACTGCGAGGAGATAATCCAGCGCCGAAATAATTTTTGGTGTTGGTCGGAACTGGGATTGAACCCGTGACCTTTTGAATGCAAGGCGGGCATGTTAACCAGTACACCACTGAGGTTTCCTTTTTTTCCAAATCTAGAAAATAGTAAAACAATATGAAAATGACTACTAAGGAAATAACAAATACAATCTACTTACCTACATAATCTCCGCAATAAAGGAAACGATATACACTTTATCAAAGGAACACATTTAAAACAATTATATTAAATTTCTTAATTTTCTCAGCTAGTCTGGCGTTAAATTTGTTTAGAAGTGATGCCCCTAACGGCGTTGCCATTTGACATAATTGCATTGAAGTTTAGACGTGTATTTTAAAAATCTTTTTAACTTCTTCATGATTTTTTTTTATGTTTTGGACCGTATTTAATCCCATATATAGTCAGATATGATGTTATATCTACCATATCTTATTAGATATAGTGCTATATATGGTCCTATCCAAGCATATATTATTAGATATGCCAGATATAATTAGATATTATACTATATATGATGAGATTTGCAATTATATCTAACCAGATCTAGCACCATATATAGGATATCTGTGCATATCTAATTATGTCTGAACCAATATCTGAACAGATCCAATTAGACCCAATTTGATATTATTAGATAGGATTGGATCCTCCAATTTTTACACGGGTAGAGAATTTTCTCAAAATTTTATTTCTATAGAAAATTTTTCCAAAATTTTATTTCTATAGAAAATTTTTTCAAAATTTTATTTCTATAGAAAATTTTTTCAAAATTTTTTTTCTCAAAAGAAATTTTCTCAAAAATTTTATTTCTATAGAAAATTTTGTCAAAATTTTATTTCTATAGAAAATTTTGTCAAAATTTTATTTCTACAGAAAATTTTGTCAAAATTTTATTTCTTTAGAGAAATTTCCCAAATTTTTATTTCTATAGAAAATTTTCTCAAAAATTTTATTTCTATAGAAAATTTTGTCAAAATTTTATTTCTATAGAAAATTTTGTCAATATTTTATTTCTACAGAAAATGTCAAAATTTTATTTCTATAGAGAATTTTCTCAAAATTTTATTTCTATAGAAAATTTTGTCAAAATTTTATTTCTATAGAAAATTTTCTCAAATATTTTATTTCTTTAGAAAATTTTGTCAAAATTTTATTTCTTTAGAAAATTTTGTCAAAATTTTATTTCTATAGAAAATTTTGTCAAAATTTTATTTCTATGGAAGATTTTGTAAAAATGTTATTTCTATAGAGAACTTTCTCAAAAATTTTATTTCTATACAAAATTTTGTCAAAATTTTTTATCTATAGAAAATTTTGTCAAAATTTTATTTCTATGGAAGATTTTGTGAAAATTTAATTTCTATAGGCTTAAATCATGACTTTTTTTGTGAAATTATTAATCCATAAAAACAACGTTTTTCACTCCATGCTATTCACAATAATAATTCAAAAGAATATTCCCGCATATGAAACTAAAACGGAAATCTTTTTGTCAAATTACAATAGACACATTAATAGATGGCAAGATAGACAAATGGTCGATCCATCTGTGACAGTCTGCATTAAATGAACTTCTATTTAATCGTTGCAGCAGTTTGTAATTGTTACACAATGTATTTTTTTATATTCAAAACATTAAATCACAAAATTGCTGTTGTAGGATTGCAAGAATGTATTGCATGCTGGAAATAGAAATGGTTTTCATTAATTCAGTTGTTGATCATAAATGTAACAGTATACTGTGTAAAATTTTATTATATCACTTCAATTTTTTTACAATAATTTTTCTGTTGTATTTTAACAGCTTCTAGCTGTTAAAATAGTTGAGTTGAAATAAATTAAAGAACACGCAAGCCGATAGCTAAACTATTGTAATTACTCGTATAGTAAAAATTTCAATAAAATAAAAAGACAAGACTGACGCATAGATGTGGCTTAACCCATTTCGGACCGCTATTCGATTTTTAGAACAAATAAAAGTGGCTTTTTTCAAAAAAAAAAAAAATTGTGTATAAAAAAGGAAAAATGTTTAAAAATTTTTTGTAAAGGGTGATTCTTTTGAGGTTAGGATTTTCATGCATTAGTATTTGACAGATCACGTGGGATTTCAGACATGGTGTCAAAGAGAAAGATGCTCAGTATGCTTTGACATTTCATCATGAATAGACTTACTAACGAGCAACGCTTGCAAATCATTGAATTTTATTACCAAAATCAGTGTTCGGTTCGAAATGTGTTTCGCGCTTTACGTCCGATTTATGGTCTACATAATCGACCAAGTGAGCAAACAATTAATGCGATTGTGACCAAGTTTCGTACTCAGTTTACTTTATTGGACATTAAACCAACCACACGAATGCGTACAGTGCGTACAGAAGAGAATATTGCGTCTGTTTCTGAGAGTGTTGCTGAAGACCGTGAAATGTCGATTCGTCGCCGTTCGCAGCAATTGGGTTTGTGTTATTCGACCACATGGAAGATTTTACGCAAAGATCTTGGTGTAAAACCGTATAAAATACAGCTCGTGCAAGAACTGAAGCCGAACGATCTGCCACAACGTCGAATTTTCAGTGAATGGGCCCTAGAAAAGTTGGCACCATATGGAGAGAGAGTGTTTCTAAGAGAAACTTCTGAAACCTATACTGTTTTTGATACTTTTTAAATTATTTTAAAAACAACAATCCGTGCAATTCCGCTGGAGTAATTCCATCAAGTCCGGGGAATTTAAACGGCCCAAAAATTACTTAATTACTAATTTCATCCTCATTTACGAGAATATATCCCCTATTTTTTGGGAAAATCTCCAACTGTTGCCAGATTATAGTTCAGCCTTTGATTTCCTAGAACCTGAAACCTCCATGATTTGTTCTTAGTCCTTCCCAATTATGTCTTATGTCCTTTCCGATTCGTCTTGTAAGCTTCCAAGTTCTCCGGAGCTCTGGTGGACTTTACCCTGTTAGAGAGCTTCTTGCAGGATTTCCTCATCTTTCTTAACTCCCTTGAACACCATGGCGGTCGAGTTTTCCCCCTTTTGCTTTCCTCTAGGACATGCAGCTTTCATAGTTCCTCATATTTGGTGAATATTGAACTGTTCTCCCATGTCTTTGATAGATATGCGGCAGTCTATTACATCTCAGTCAATTGTACCTGCAAAGCAATAATAAACACTTTTGCAAATTGAAAAATTAAATTCCCCAATATCTTTAAAATAGTCAGCAATAACCAAAATTGAGTAGAGGTTAAATTATAATAAAAAAATATTTTTCTTCCCAACGAAGTGAAAGACAAAAAGAAAGAAAAGAACAAAAAGCAGAAACAAACAAATTAAGACTTAAAAACAAATGAATGACATTATGTTGAGCATTTAATTTGTGGCGAGTTTCTCTGTGGTTTCTCCTTTTTTATTCGGCTGTTATTTAATTTTTTAATTAAATTTTGTTTAATTGTCATTTCCGTTTGACTGGAATTTTTTGTGTTCTTTTTGTGCACAAAATATAGTCCAAGCCAGGGAAAATACAATTGACCCATACGTTAAATAAAAGATTCAATGCAATCTTCAGAAAGAACCAAGAGGGTATGAAATAATTGGTCTTGGCATAAATATAGATGGTGTGAAAATGGCAAAGCCTTACGATTTTGTCTTTTAACATTTTACATGAGAAAATATTTTTTATTAATAAAAAAAAAAACGAAACATATAATGAATTTGTAATATACCGACTTCACTAAGTATCTGGCTTTTTTATTGTAATTTTTGTTTGTTTTCATAATTAAATAATTTAAAAAAAAAATCCGCATGATTACATGAACAAACTATCTTCACATATTTCTTTATTTTTGGTTTATTCATTTGCCATTTTAGGGGTAACATAATTAACGAACGAAGTGAAAGTTTTTGTTTTGTAATCTTCCAATATGGAAATTTTAAAATTAATTTGAATATTTTCGAATAAACCAAATCTAACCAAATATCTGTTTTAAATAGCTGTAAATGATCACTGTTAATATGAGCTAGAGCTTATAGTGAGGAAGGTGATATGCACTGCAATGTACTGTACTGTATGGTTGCAATACATATCAGCCAACCTATATATGATTTATGCTATTCATATTTGCTATAGAAATAAAAATTTGACAAAATTTTCTATAGAAATAAAATTTTGAAAAAAATTTGTATAGCCATAAAATTCTGACGAATTTTTCTCTAAAAAAAATTTTGACAAAATTTTCTATAGAAATAAAATGTTGAGAAAATTTTCTATAGAAATAAAATGTTGAGAAAATTTTCTATAATAATAAAATTTTGACAAAATTTTGTATAGAAATAAAATTTGGACAAATTTTTCTTTAGAAAAAAATTTTTGACAAAATTTGCTATAGTAATACAATTTTGACAAAATTTTCTATATAAATAAAATTTTGACAAAATTTTCTATAGAAATAAAATTTTGACAAAATGTTCTATAGAAATAAAATATTGACAACATTTTCTATAGAAATAAAATAGGAAAAGAGATATGTTTGTTTTGAATTTATTTCGGCATAAGCCGGCTATCATACAAAACCTTTTTTCGGAGGGTTCAAGTATGGTTCATTGTTGGGTTTAATGAACTGCCTGAATTTATTCTGATAATTGGTTGATAGTTTTGCTGCAAGTAGAGGATGCTGATGAGGGATGTGGTAATTCCGAAACGTGCGTCCATCCAACCATCTGTAGGGCTTTGCCCAAATAAATTTGACAAACATTCTGTTAACATTGGTTAAACTACACTTGTAGTTTAGTCAATGTATGTTTTTAACCTGCAATAAAAAGCAACAACAATGCTTAAAGAACAAAACCAACAATAACAAAACAAAAATAATGGAAATAAAATTTTGCAAAAATTTTCCATAGAAATAAAATTTTGCAAAAATTTTCTATAGAAATACAATTTTGCAAAAATTTTCCATAGAAATAAAATTTTGACAAAATATTCTATAGAAATAAAATTTTGACAAAATTTTCTGTAGAAATAAAATTTAGACAAAATATTCTGTAGAAATAAAATTTTGACAAAATTTTCTATAGAAATAAAATTTAGACAAAATATTCTATAGAAATACAATTTTCTATAGAAATAAAATTTTGACAAAATAAAAAATAAAATTGTGACAAACTTTTCTATGGAAATAAATTTTGGGAAAAAAGTTTGTTTTGGTTGGTAGGGTTTCGGTAACATTTTCTCCCAGTTTGATGGACAATACTTCAATTGATCAGTTTTTTCAGTATTACCATCGTACCACATAGAAATAAAATTTTGTAAAAATTTTATATAGAAATAAAATTTTGACAAAATTTGTTATAGAAATAAAATGTTGCAAAAATTTGCAATAGAAGTAAAATTTTGACAAAATTTTCTGTAGAAATACAATTTTGACAACATTTTCTATAGAAATAAAATTGTGACAAACTTTTCTATGGAAATAAATTTTAGGAAAAAAGTTTGTTTTGGTTGGTAGGGTTTCGGTAACATTTTCTACCAATTTGATGGACAATACTTCAATTGATCAGTTTTTTCAGTATTACCATCGTATATATCCTATATTATAATATAAAAAATGATTTTACAAATAATCGAGTTAAAGTTTCTTAAGTTTCTCGACATATTTCTATTGAAATATAGACAAAACTGCGTTTTTATCTAACCTTGCTGCCAGAAACAGCGTTTCCACATATTTCAAGTTCCAATCTCCGCTGTGCTTTTTGGTTATTTTGTTTTTTTTTTTTTATACCCTTCACCACTACTGTGGTACAAACTTATTGTGCATTTGTGTGTAACGCCAAGAAGGAAAAGTCTGAGACCCATCGTTTAGAATACCGATCGTCTTAGAATTAAATTCTGAGTCGATTAAGCGATGTCCGTCTGTCTGTCTGTTTATGTATTTATATGGGCAGAGTACAGGTCGCAGTCCGATCGTCCTCAAATTTGGCATAGGGTCTATGGAAATAAAATGTTGACAAAATTTTCTATAGAAATAAAATTTTGTAAAATTTTTTTTTTTAAATAAAATTTTGTAAACATTTGCTATAGAAATAAAATGTTGACAAAATTTTCTATAGAAATAAAATTGTGACAAAATTTTCTATAGAAACAACATTTTCTGTAGAAATAAAATTTTGACAAAATAAAAAATAAAATTGTGACACACTTTTCTATGGAAAAAAAAATTTGGGAAAAAAGTTTGTTTTGCTTGGTAGAGTTTCGGTAACATTTTCTCCCAGTTTGATGGACAATACTTCAATTGATCAGTTTTTCATTATTACCATCGTACCACTTTAGTAGCAAATTTGTCACTTTTTTCAAGCGGTGATACTTTTATGCCACTGTTTGTTTTTTGTCGCCACTAAATGTTACACCTATTACATATTTGTGCCACTTTGTTGCCATGTTGTGCCACCGTTTGATTCTTTTTAGACACCATTGTTTTTTTTTTTTGTAAAATTTAATCCTATATTATACAAAATCACTTTACAAATAATCGAGTTAAAGTTTCTTAAGTTTCTCGACATATTTCTATTGAAATATGGACAAAACTGCGTTTTTATCTAACCTTGCTGCCAGAAACAGCGTTTCCACATATTTCAAGTTCCAATCTCCGCTGTGCTTTTTGGTTATTTTGTATAATAATCAGGGTATAATAAGCTTGTGCATTTGTGTATGTAACGCCAAGAAGGAAAAGGCTGAGACCCATCGTTTAGAATACCGATCGTCTTAGAATTAAATTCTGAGTCGATTTAGCGATGTCCGTCTGTTTATGTATTTATGTGGGCAGAGTACAGGTCGCAGTTTAAGTCCGATCGTCCTCAAATTTGGCATAGGGTCTATGGAAATAAAATTTTGACAAAATTTTCTATAGAAATAAAATTTTGTAAACATTTTTTATAGAAATAAAATTTTGTACAAATTTTTTATAGAAATAACATTTTGCAAAAATTTTCTATAGAAATAAAATTTTCTATGGAAAAAATTTTGGGAAAAAAGTTTGTTTTGCTTGGTAGAGTTTCGGTAACATTTTCTACCAATTTGATGGACAATACTGCAATTGACCAGTTTTTTCAGTATTACCATCGTACCACTGTGGTGGCAAATTTGCCACGTTTTTCAAGCGGTGATACTTTTATGCCACTGTTTGTTTTATGTCGCCACTAAATGTTACACCTATTACATATTCGTGCCACTTTGTTGTCATGTTGTGCCACTTCTTAATTATTTTTATACACCTATTGTTTTTTTTTTTTTTGTAAAATTTAATCCTATATTATAAAAAATGATTTTACAAATAATCGAGTTAAAGTTTCTTAAGTTTCTCGACATATTTTTATTAAAATATGGACAAAACTGCGACAGAAACAGCGTTTCCACATACTTCAAGTTCCAATCTCCGCTGAGCTTTTTGGTTATTTTGTATTTTTCTTTAATATCCTTCACCACTACTGTGGTACAGGGTATAATAAGTTTGTGCATTTGTATGTAACGCCAAGAAGGAAAAGTCTGAAACCCATCGTTTAGAATACCGATCGTCTTAGAATTAAATTCTGAGTCGATTTAGCGATGTCCGTCTGTCTGTCTATGTATTTATGTGCGCAGAGTACAGGTCGCAGTCCGATCGTCCTCAAATTTGGCATAGGGTCGGTTTGAGGAACAAAGACAATCGCTATTGATTTTGGATCGGTTCAGATTTAGATATAGCTGTCATATATTTATCCCCGATTTGGTTATAATTGGCGTGTTTATCAACCAATGTTCTTCAAATTCCGTACATCCGAATATTTTATGAGTCTCGAAAAACTTGCAAGATGTTAGAAAAATCGGTTCAGATTTAGATATAGATAGCTATATATCTTTCGTCCGAGTTAGACTCATATGGCAGCAGAGGCCAAAGTTTACTACCGATTTTCGTGCAATTTTGCACAGAGAGTAGAATTGACATTCTACCAATGCTTGGTAAATTTGATTGAAATCGGTTAAGATTTAGATATAGCTCCCATATATTTCTTTCGTCCGATTTGCACATATATGACCTCAAATGCCAGAGTTTTGCCCAGGGTTGCTTCAAATTTTGCACAAGGAGTACGTTAAATATTATCGGTAAGTGTGCCAAATTTGTTACATGTTGTTTTTTTTTTTTTTTTTTGGAAAATCTAGCGTTTTTTTTTGTTTTTTTATAAAACAATTTTAGACCGCTCAAAAGTATAAAAAAATTTTCCCCGAAGATACTTTACACTTCATTAGCACGAAGCAACCTTGAGTATGGTTCTATAATTTGGGATCCATATTATACAATCCACTCAAATAAGATTGAATCCGTCCAGAAGCAATTTCTTCTATTCTGCCTTCGACACAGAGGTTGGGATCGCCAGTCTTTACCATCGTATCAATTTCGCCTAAATCTTATAAAATTACCCTCACTGCAAAGTCGTAGAACTATGTTAAATATTTCTTTCATAATGAATATAATTCAAGGTGAAATTGATTCTGAGTTTCTTCTCAACAAACTGTCATTTAACATACCTGTTAGATGTAGCAGAAATTTTTAACCGCTAAAAATTCCGTTACGAAGGTTATGCCTTCAGTTCAATAAATATTATGCCATTATAAATCTGTCTGAGCAACGAGTTGTTCTGAAGAGAAATATTATTTTACACTTAAACCAGTAGTTATCTTTATCTTTGTTTGTACATATTAGTCTGTAAGGATTTTGTATCTATAGACTTAATAAAAAAAAGTCTCAATTTCATGGAGTTATTGTCGATGAACTAGAAATATAATTATCGTGAGAATAAATGTGGCACCTTTTATTGCATCTGACAATTATACAGCAACCACTATTCAGCAACGCTGAATAGTTTACATCTAATTTAAAAAGTTATTTCACAATTCCATATAAAAAGTTTATCTAAGTTAATTTAATTCACAGTTTTTTTTTTTTTGAAATGTGAGACTTTTTGTGCCACCTTCTTTTTCAATAAGTGTGCCACCCTTTATTGCGTGTGACACTTTTTATGCCACCTTTTAGAAATTCACAATGCTAGAACTGAGTATGTTAAATTTTTTTACGAAAAACAAAAGCAAAAAACTAGCAAACATTTGAAAAAAAATCCGCATTTTTAATTTGGGCTCCATAAAATTTCCATAAAAATTATATACTCGACACACATTTTTCAATTTTAATTTTTGTTACAATTATTGCAGAAAATTCAATGGCCAAATAGTAATAGGATCAATAAATTACTTTATTGATTTTTTGCACACAAAAACATATTTTTTTTGTGCAAACATACTAAACGTCTACAGTATCTTAAGGCCTTTTAGGGTTTGAGCCATTTTACTCTTTCAGATTGCCTTTCAAGCCCATAGCAACACTCTTTCTTTTGTCATGTATTCATTAAAAATTTAAACAAAATTTTGTAATTATCGCAAAACATGCACAACCCCATAATATTGCGGGATACTTAATCACCTATCTACCGGCCGGTTAGCTAATCGACTATTGTCTGCATCAACAAATTGACCCCCCCCCCCCACTAAACCCTACCCTACCCCTTCGACAAACATGTGCAATTGTTTTATTTTTAGAATAAAAAAATGGTTCTACTCGTCAGTCAGACAAACAAAATAATTATAAAATTTCTCGTCATTGTTGTTGTAAATGAAAAAAAAAAACAAAAACAAAAATAAAAACTTGAAGAAAAAATATGTTTTAATTTGTTGCTTTGACAGGCGTCATTGCAATATAGCTGGTCATTATTAACAAGCGAGAGAACTAGAAGGGGTCCACGGTTTTCTTTCTTTCTTAGTTAGGATATAAAGGGTGATTCTTTTGAGGTTAGGATTTTCATGCATTAGTATTTGACAGATCACGTGGGATTTCAGACATGGTGTCAAAGAGAAAGATGCTCAGTATGCTTTGACATTTCATCATGAATAGACTTACGATCTGCCACAACGTCGAATTTTCAGTGAATGGGCCCTAGAAAAGTTGGCAGAAAATCCGCTTTTTTATCGACAAATTTTGTTCAGCGATGAGGCTCATTTCTGGTTGAATGGCTACGTAAATAAGCAAAATTGCCACATTTGGAGTGAAGAGCAACCAGAAGCCGTTCAAGAACTGCCCATGCATCCCGAAAAATGCACTGTTTGGTGTGGTTTGTACGCTGGTGGAATCATTGGACCGTATTTTTTCAAAGATGCTGTTACGGTGAATGGCGATCGCTATCGTTCGATGCTAACAAACTTTTTGTTGCCAAAAATGGAAGAACTGAACTTGGTTGACATGTGGTTTCAACAAGATGGCGCTACATGCCACACAGCTCGCGATTCTATGGCCATTTTGAGGGAAAACTTCGGAGAACAATTCATCTCAAGAAATGGACCGGTAAGTTGGCCACCAAGATCATGCGATTTGACGCCTTTAGACTATTTTTTGTGGGGCTACGTCAAGTCTAAAGTCTACAGAAATAAGCCAGCAACTATTCCAGCTTTGGAAGACAACATTTCCGAAGAAATTCGGGCTATTCCGGCCGAAATGCTCGAAAAAGTTGCCCAAAATTGGACTTTCCGAATGGACCACCTAAGACGCAGCCGCGGTCAACATTTAAATGAAATTATCTTCAAAAAGTAAATGTCATGGACCAATCTAACGTTTCAAATAAAGAACCGATGAGATTTTGCAAATTTTATGCGTTTTTTTTTTTAAAAAAGTTATCAAGCTCTTAACAAATCACCCTTTACAAGAAAAATGTAACAACCCCCATTTGTAGGCAGATATCCTTTGGTGGAATAATCAGCACCCCTGTGGTATTTGCTTGTCTTCAAGTTTTTGTTTCATTTTCTGGAGCCCTTAATGAATATGAAAATTATTTGAATTCATTTGAGCCCTTTACAAAAATTCATATCCCTTATTTTATGGTTTAATTAAAAAAAAAAAAAAAAAAAAAAAAAAAACAACAGAAATAATATCCACATAACGTGTTGTAAATAACAATAATGAAACATGAAACTTTAATTGCCTGAAGCACAAGGTGCAGTTTTTGTCCAGGCCTTGGGATAATTGACATTCAAATACATTAGGGAGTATTCTAAAGTGAAGGGAGTTAGTTTACATGTATCTTAACCCCTTTGTCCTAGCCCAGCTAATAATCATGGGGTTTAAAGAAAAAGGTCTAGGGGCGTCTATGCGAACCACACTCATTTTGCCCAAAAAAAGGTAATTAAAAACCAGTTTTTAAATCTAAAGAAAATCGTATTTACTACAAGAAAATAGCCTTAGGTCATAATTGATTCACAAATCTTTTGGGACAGCAGGGAAGAGAAAAAATGAAAAATTATTTTGTTTTTGTAAAAATTTGTAATATTTTACGGAATAGGAAATTTGTTGACCTTCTTATTCGTGTTATGTTGTTACAGGGTCAGACTATTGAAGTGTTACGTACACTGAAAACAAATATTTTCCTTATAAGAAATATTCGGCAATGATCCGAAAAGTGAAGGCCTGATTTCATTGAAATCCATGCTGCAATGATAGGAAATTTTCTCGATAGCGGAACATCTTTTTTTGAAGTGTATTATCTGGATTTTTAATGATCATTTCTTCGTTAATTGATTTGTTAGTACACAGTGGAAACAAAGTAAAGCGCTCTAAATTTCAAATTCTCGGAAATAACATCAAACAATGTCTAAACAACAATCAACGTAGTCAGATTGACACCGTCTGTTCTCCGTTTGACACCACAAGTGTGTTGATTCACTATCATGAACGGATCGTTTGGAAAGGTGCACGCCCTTTATGATTTTTTCCTATACCACAGAGCCAAGAGGTTCTGTAGTATTTTGTCCCATTCCTGGCAAAGCGCAATCTTGAGATGATCGGCACTTTGGTAGTTTTCAGAGCCACACTTTATCTCCAAAATTCCCAAGGTGGGTTCAGATCACGGTTAACACTTGTTCCAAAAATAAAAACAAATAATAAAATCTAAAAAATTAAAAGAAAATTTAAATTTTATTTCTGTAGAAAATTTTGTCAAAATCTTATTTCTATAGAAAATTTTGTCAAAATTTTATTTCTATAGAAAATTTTGTCAAACTTTTATTTCTATAGAAAATTTTGTCAACATTTTATTTCTATAGAAATTTTTTTCAAAATTTTATTCCTAAAGAAAATTTTGTCAAAATAGAAATAGAAAATAGAACATTTTGTTAACATTTTATTTCTATAGAAAATTTTGTCAAAATTTTATTTCTATAGAAAATTTTGTCAACATTTTATTTCTATAGAAAATGTTGTCAAAATTTTATATCTATAGAAAATTTTGTCGAAATTTTATTTCTATAGAAAATTTTGTCAAAATTTTATTTCTATAGAAAATTTTGTCAAAATTTTATTTCTATAGAAAATTTTGTCAAAATTTTATTTCTATAGAAAATTTTGTCAAAATTTTATTTCTATAGAAAATTTTGTCAAAATTTTATTTCTATAGAAAATTTTGTCAAAATTTTATTTCTATAGAAAATTTTGTCAAAATTTTATTTCTATAGAAAATTTTGTCAAAATTTTATTTCTATAGAAAATTTGGTCAACATTTTATTTTTATAGAAAATTTTGTCAAAATTTTATTTCTATGGAAAAATTTGTCAAAACTTTTTTGTATAGAAAATTTTGTCAAAATTTTATTTCAATAGAAAATTTTGTGAAAATTTTATTTCTATGGAAAATTTTGTGAAAATTTTATTTCTATGGAAAATTTTGTCAACATTTTATTTCTATAGAAAATTTTGTCAACATTTAAATTTTATTTCTATAAAAAATTTTATTTCTATAAAAAATTTTTTCAATTTTTTTTCTATAGAAAATGTGGACAAATTTAATTTCTATAGAAAATTTTGTGAAAATTTTATTTCTATAGAAAATGTTGTCAAAATTTTATTTCTATAGAAAATTTTGTCAAAATTATATTTCTATAGAAACTTTTGTCAAAATTTTATTTTTTAGGAAATTTTGTCAAATTTTTTATTTCTATAGAAAATTTTTGCAAAATGTTATTTCTATAGAAAGGTTGTCAAAATTTTATTTCTATAGAAAATTTTGTCAAAATTTTATTTCTATAGAAAATTTTGTCAAAATTTTATTTCTATAGAAAATTTTGTCAAAATTTTATTTCTATAGAAAATTTTGTCAACAATTTATTTCTATAGAAAATTTTGTTAAAATTTAATTTCTATAGAAAATTATGTTAAAATTTTATTTCTATACGAAAATGTTCTTAAAATTTTATTTCTACAGAAAATTTTGTCAAAATTTTATTTCTATAAAAATTTTGTCAACATTTTATATCTATAGAACATTTTTTCAAAATTTTATTTCTATAGAACAGTTTGTCAAAATGTTATTTCTATAGAACATTTTGTCAAAATTTTATTTCTATAGAAAATTTTGTCAAAATTTTATTTCTATAGAAAATTTTGTCAAAATTTTATTTCTTTAGAAAATTTTGTCAAAATTTTATTTCAATAGAAAATTTTGTGAAAATTTTATTTCTATGGAAAATTTTGTCAACATTTTATTTCTATAGAAAATTTTGTCAAAATTTTGTTTCTATAGAAAAGTTTGTCAAAATTTTATTTCTATAAAAAATTTTTTCAAATTTTTTTTCTATAGAAAATGTGGCAAAATTTAATTTCTATAGAAAATTTTGTGAAAATTTTATTTCTATAGAAAATGTTGTCAAAATTTTATTTCTATAGAAAATTTTGTCAAAATTATATTTCTATAGAAACTTTTGTCAAAATTTCATTTTTTATTAAATTTTGTCAAATTTTTTATTTCTATAGAAAATTTTTGCAAAATGTTATTTCTATAGAAAGGTTGTCAAAATTTTATTTCTATAGAAAATTTTGTCAACAATTTATTTCTATAGAAAATTTTTTTAAAATTTAATTTCTATAGAAAATTATGTTAAAATTTTATTTCTATACGAAAATGTTCTTAAAATTTTATTTCTACAGAAAATTTTGTCAAAATTTTATTTCTATAAAAATTTTGTCAACATTTTATATCTATAGAACATTTTTTCAAAATTTTATTTCTATAGAACATTTTGTCAAAATGTTATTTCTATAGAACATTTTGTCAAAATGTTATTTCTATAGAACATTTTGTCAAAATTTTATTTCTATAGAAAATTTTGTCAAAATTTTATTTCTATAGAAAATTTTGTCAAAATTTTATTTCTATAAAAATTTTGTCAAAATTTTATTTCTATAAAAATTTTGTCAAAATTTTATATCTATAGAACATTGTGCCAAAATTTTATTTCTATAGAAAATTTTGTCAAAATTTTATTTCTATAGAAAATTTTGTCAAAATTTTATTTCTATAGAAAGTGTGGCAAAATTTTATTCCTAAAGAAAATTTTGTCTAAATTTTATTTCTTTAGAAAATTTTGTTAAAATTTAATTTCTATAGAAAATTTTGTTAAAATTTTATTTCTTTAGAAAATTTTGTCAAAATTTTATTTGTATAAAAAATTTTGTCAAAATTTTATTTCTATATAAAATTTTGGTCAAAATTTTATTTCTATAGAAAATTTTGGTCAAAATTTTATTTCTATAGAAAATTTAGTTAAATTTTTATATATAAAGAAAGTTTTGTTAAAATTTTATTTCTTTACGAAAATGTTGTTAAAATTTTATATTATGGAAAGTTTTGTCAAAATTTTATTTCTATAAAAAATTTTGTTAAATTTTTATATCCAAAGAAAATTTTGTTAAAATTTTATTTCTTTACGAAAATGTCGTTAAAATTTTATATTATAGAAAGTTTTGTAAAAATTTTATTTCTATAGAAAATTTATTCAAAATTTTATTTCTATAGAAAATTTTGTCAAAATTTTATTTCTATAGAATATTTTGTGAAAATTCTGTTTCTATAGAAAACTTCCGGTTTTTCCCAAATATGACCTTTGTGAAATTTCTCATTAATTTTGCTTTCGATTCCTTTGCTATTGTAACCGCACAAATCAAAACAGAATCCCCTCAAATGTTCATTGCAAAAGATCAAATTTCAGTGATATGAGGGGAAAATAAGCAATTATCCACAATGAAAACTAAAAACTATTCGAAGAATAGTTAATAACTTGAAAAAAAAAAAAAAAACAAAACAAAGCATCAACATTACAAGCTTAGAATAATCTTAGCGAAACGTTGAGATTTCATAACTGAAACAGAGGCAACTGTATGCAGTGGGAATGACTTTAGTCATTGGGGTGGTTTGGTTGCATATCTCGCAAAAATGAGAAGAATCACAAAACAAACTGACAGAATCTGTAGCACTTCATCATTTCCACATGAATGAAGATACTTTCGCCTTGATCAAAAACAGGGAAAAAAAACAAAATCGCATAGAACCAACGGCGAGAATTATACATGGTAATGAGATTTCTGCTTTAAATAGGGATGTCCATGCAAAATTCCCTGAAAATCCCAGTCAAGTGGGGAAATATACTAGATGGACTATGTTATTAAAAATTCCAATTCAAATATATAATATTAAAAATTAAGGTAATGGAAAACGGATTTTAAAATTTTTTGTAATACACACAAAACAATACGCCTTGTTAAAATTTGATGCAAATATCTATAAAATGAAGTTTTGACAAAATATGAGAAAATTTTCTATAGAAATAAAATTTTAACACAACTTTTCTATAGAAATAAAATTTGACACAATTTTTCTGTAGAAATAAAATTTTGACAAAATTTTCTATAGAAATAAAATTTTGACAAAATTTTCTATCGAAATAAAATTTTGACAAAATTTTCATAGAAATAAAATTTTGCAGAAATTTTATATAACAATACAATTTTGACAAAATTTTCTGTAGGAATAAAATTTTGCAAAAATTTTCTATAGAAATAAAATTTTTACAAAATTTTCTATAGTCATAAAATTTTGACAAAGTTTTCTATAGAAATAAAATTTTGAAAAAATTTTCTATAGAAATACAATTTTGACACAACATTTCTATAGAAATAAAATTTTGACAAAAAATTTTTATAGGAAAAAAATTATGAGGAAATTTTCTATAGAAATAAAATGTTGACAAAATTTTGTATAGACATAAAATTCTGACGAATTTTTCTCTAGAGAAAAAATTTTGACAAAATTTCTTATAGTAATACAATTTTGACAAAATTTTCTATAGAAATAAAATTTTGACAACATTTTCTATAGAAATAAAATTTTGACAACATTTTCTATTGAAATAAAATATTGACAACATTTTCTATAGAAATAAAATTTTGCAAAAATTTTCCATATAAATAAAATTTTGCAAAAATTTTCTATAGAAATAAAATTTTGACAAAATTTTCTATAGAAATAAAATTTAGACAAAATATTCTGTAGAAATAAAATTTTGACAAAATTTTCTATAGAAATAAAATTTTAACAAAATTTTCTATAGAAATAAAATTTTAACAAAATTTTTTGTAGAAATAAAATTTTGGCACAATTTTTCTATACAATTTTGACACAACATTTCCATAGAAATAAAATTTTGACAAAAAATTTCTATAGGAATAAAATATTGACAAAATTTTCTACAGAAATAAAATTATGAGGCAATTTTCTATAGAAATAAAATTTTGAGGAAATTTTCTATAGAAATAAAATTTTCACAAAATTTTCTATAGAAATAAAATTTTGAGAAAATTTTCTATAGAAATAAAATTGTGACAAAATGTTCTATAGAATTCAAATTTTGACAAAATTCTCGATAGAAATAAATTCTTGAGAAAATTTTCTATAGAAATAACATTTTGACAACTCTTCTATAGAAATACAATTTTGACATTTTCTATAGAAATAAAATGTTGACAAAATTTTCTGTAGAATTAAAATTTTGACAAAATGTTCTATAGAATTAAAATTGTGACAAAATTTTCTATAGAAATAAAATTTTGACAAAATTTTCTATAGAAATAAAATTTTGACAAAATTTTGTATAGAAATAAAATTTTGAGAAAATTTTCTATAGAAATAAAATATTGACAAAATTTTCTACAGAAATAAAATTATGAGGAAATTTTCTATAGAAATAAAATTGTGACAAAATTTTCTATAGAAATAAAATTTTGAGAAAATTTTCTATAGAAATAAAATTGTGACAAAATGTTCTATCGAATTAAAATTTTGACAAAATTCTTGATAGAAATAAATTCTTGAGAAAATTTTCTATAGAAATAACATTTTGACAACACTTCTATAGAAATAAAATTTTGACAATATTTTCTATAGAAATAAAATTTTGACAAAATTTTCTATAGAATTAAAAATTTGACAAAATCTTCTATATTTTATAGGTAATTAATTTTGAGAAAATTTTAACACAACTTTACTATAGAAATTAAATTTGACACAATTTTTCTGTAGAAATAACATTTTGACACAATTTTTCTGTAGAATTAAAATTTTGACAAAATGTTCTATAGAATTAAAATTGTGACAAAATTTTCTATAGAAATAACATTTTGACAAAATCTATATTTTATAGATAATTAATGTTGAGAAAATTTTGTATAGAAATAAAATTTTGAGATAATTTTATATAGAAATAAAATTTTGACAAAATTTTCTATAAAAATAACATTTTGACAACTCTTCTACAGAAATAAAATTGTGACAACATTTTCTATAGAAATAAAATTTTGACAAAATTTTCTATAGAAATAAAATTTTGACAAAATCTTCTATATTTTATAGGTAATTAATTTTGAGAAAATTTTAACACAACTTTACTATAGAAATTAAATTTGACACAATTTTTCTGTAGAAATAACATTTTGACACAATTTTTCTGTAGAATTAAAATTTTGACAAAATGTTCTATAGAATTAAAATTGTGACAAAATTTTCTATAGAAATAACATTTTGACAAAATCTTCTATATTTTATAGATAATTAATGTTGAGAAAATTTTCTATAGAAATAAAATTTTGAGAAAATTTTCTGTAGAAATAAAATTTTAACACAACTTTTCTATAGAAATAAAATTTGACACAATTTTTCTGTAGAAATAACATTTTGACAAAATTTTCTATAGAAATAAAATTTTGACAAAATTTTCTATAGAAATAAAATTTTGACAAAATTTTCTATAGAAATAAAATTTTGAAAAAATTTTCTATAGAAATAAAATTTTGACAAAATTTTGTATAGAAATAAAATTTTGAGAAACTTTTCTATAGAAATAAAATATTGACAAAATTTTCTACAGAAATAAAATTATGAGGAAATTTTCTATAGAAATAAAATTGTGACAAAATTTTCTATAGAAATAAAATTTTGAGAAAATTTTCTATAGAAATAAAATTGTCACAAAATGTTCTACCGAATTAAAATTTTGACAAAATTCTTGATAGAAATAAATTCTTGAGAAAATTTTCTATAGAAATAACATTTTGACAACACTTCTATAGAAATAAAGTTTTGACAATATTTTCTATAGAAATAAAATCTTGACAAAATTTTCTATAGAATTAAAAATTTGACAAAATGTTCTATAGAATTAAAATTGTGACAAAATTTTCTATAGAAATAAAGTTTTTACAAAATTTTCTATAAAAATAACATTTTGACAACTCTTCTATAGAAATAAAATTGTGACAACATTTTCTATAGAAATAAAATTTTGGCACAAGTTTTCTATAGAAATACAATTTTGACACAATATTTCTATAGAAATTAAATATTGACAAAATTTTCTACAGAAATAAAATTTTGAGGAAATTTTCTATAGAAATAAAATTTTGACAAAATTTTCTATAGAAATAAAATTTTGAGCAAATTTTCTATAGAAATAAAATGTTGACAAAGTTTTCGATAGAAATAAAATTTTGACAAAATTTTCTATAGAAATAAATTTTTGAGAAAATTTTCTATAGAAGTAAAATTATGAGCTAATTTTCTATAGAAATAAAATTTTGACAAAATTTTCTATAGGAATAACATTTTGACACAACTCTTATATAGAAAAAAAATTTTGACACAACTCTTCTATAGAAATAAAATTTTGAGATAATTTTCTATAGAAATAAAATTTTGACAAAATTTTCTATAGAAATAAAATTTTGACAAAATCTTCTATATTTTATAGATAATTAATTTTGACAAAATTTTCTGTAGAAATGAAATTTTGAGAAAACTTTCTATAGAAATAAAATTATAACGCAACTTTTCTATAGAAATAAAATTTGACACAATTTTTCTGTAGAAATAACATTTTGACAAAATTTTCTACAGAAATAAAATTTTGACAAAATTTCCAATAGAGATAAAATTTTGAAAAATTTTAACTAAACTACAAGTGTTGCTTAACCTACAAAGGAAAAGAATATTTGTCAAATTTATCTGGGCAAAGCCCTATAGACTGGTTATGCCGAAATATCGTGGAAACCTTTTTTCGGAAGGTTCAAGTGTGGTTCACTTTTGGGTTTAGTGAACTGCCTGAATTTATTCTGATAATTGGTTGATAGTTTTGCTGCAAGTAGAGGATGCTGTTGAGGAATGTGGTAATTCCGAAACGTGCGTCCATCCAACCATCTTGCAGTCTATAGGGCTTTGCCCAAATAAATTTGACAAACATTCTTTTCCTCTGTTGGTTAAGCTACACTTGTAGTTTAGTCAATGCATGTTTGTAAGCTGAAATCAATGTATAGAGAAAAAAATACCAACAATAACAAAACAAAACGAATGAAATAAATGTTTTAAAAAATTTTCTATAGAAATAACATTTTGAGAAAATTTTCTATAGAAATAAAATTTTGAGAAAATGTTGACAAAATTTTCGATAGAAATAAAATTTTGACAAAATTTTCTATAGAAAGAAAAAACAAAATACGCCTTGGTAAATTTTGATAAAAATATTTAGTAAGAAAATTTCTCAAAATTTGATAGTTTGAATTTCCTAATCGATTTTGTATTTAATAAAAAAATACTATAAACTTTTAATTAAAATGTCATTATATCAAGAAATTTGTCCTTAACAGTTTGTATGTATTCGCTTAAATAAATAAAAAATATATATTTCTATAGAAATTGTCCCAAAAATTTTCCTAATATAGAAATTTTGCTATAAATTATATATCTACACAGAAAAAAAAATTCACAAAAAATTATCCAATTAAAGTCTTAATTCTAAACTTTTAATTAAAATGTCATTATCTTAAAGAAATTTGTCCTTAACAGTTTGTAAATTGGGCATCCTAAAATTTAGGTTGCTTAATCTGTAATAGCACGTAAATATTTTTCAGTATATTTTCAATAAATAAACACCTACAAATCTGGACATTGAATCTTTAAAATAAAAGTTTTTTTGCAGGAAAATTGGTAAATATTTCATTTGGATCTCCGTATTTTTTTATCAAATAAAATTATTTTTTCGTTCTGTGTAGATGTCTTTGGAGTGGTTTTCTCCGATGCCTTAGCCATACAATTTAATTTTTCATTTTTTAAATTCATGAAAAAATCCTTTCCTCAAATTGCTATCACTAACAATTCCAATACCAACAATTATACAGATGCATGTGTGTGCATTAATCTTCTCTCATCCATCTGTCCGTCCGTCCGTCTATCCATCTTTCGTACCATCTATCGTATCATTTGCGGTTTAAGTTACTCTCATATGTTAAAGCGTATCTCTTGTTTAATAATAAATAATTTGCATCTTGTTTTTTTTTGTGTGTTTTTTTTTTTGTTGCTACTGTTCGTCATGTTGTTGTTGTTGTATGTATGTTAGGTTATTGTGGTTCTTGTTCTGGTTTGCTCTATGGCATAATCATAGATATGACAGCATTTATAGAAATTGCGAAAGACCAAAAGAACACATATAAACATATAGTCCACAGTCATATCATATATCGGCGACTATGCCAAGTACACACTACTCATGGTTGGTCGGTCGGTTGGTTGGTTGTTTGTTTGTTGATACTTTTATCCGATAACTAGAAGTGCAACTACTGTTGCTGCTACTGCTACTACGTTGTTGTTGTTGTTATTGCTGTTATTTACTGTAGTTCTGCATATCATAAATTACAAGTTTACTTATCGTTTTTATGCTTATTTGCAAATATGATGTTTGTCATCGTTGTCGTCGTCGTCCCCCAATGAATGCAACAACACAAGGCGATGAAATAAATTCTAGAGTCATCCTTCTCCTTGCAAGTTTAGTTCATTGACTATGAGATCTACAAAAAAAAAAAAAACAAGAGAAATTATATGGCCTTTTATGCTACTTTACTTTAGATATGAAAAAGAGTTGAGCTAAGCTCTTATGACTCATAACGTGAAATAGCCTACTTCGTAAAGCTTTAAAGAAAATATTTTCTTTATAATAAAAAAAATTTAAGATAAGAGTTTGACCATAGACAAAAGTAATGGAAATTTCGAAACATATGGAAGAACGAAATTTTCTATAGAAATAAAATTTTCAGAACTATAGAAATAAAATTTTGTAAAAATTGTTTGTACAAAATAAATTCTGACAAATGTGGTTTTCTATACAACATTTTGAGGAAATTTTCTTAACAAAATTTCCTAGAAGTTTTGTGTACATTTTTAGGAAATTATCTATAAGATCATTTTCTAAAAAATTATTTCCATACAAAATTTCTTAAAAATTACATTTCTATAGAAAATTTCTTCGCAATTTTATTTCTATAGAAAATTTCCTAGAAATTAAACTAATTTTTATTTCTATAGAAAATTCTCTTAAACTTTTATTTTTTAAGAAAATTTTCTAAAAATTCTATTTCTATAGAAAATTCCCTAGAAATTTTACTTTTTTACGAAAATTTCCCCAAAATTTTGTTTCCATAGAAAATTTCCCCAAAATTTTGTTTCCATAGAAAATTTCTCCAAAATTTTACTTCTATAGAAAATTTTGTGAAAATTTTCGAAAATTTTGTCAAAATGTTGTTTCTATAGAAACTTTCCTAGAAATTTCATTTCTATACAAAATTTTCTGAAAATTTTATTTATATCGAAAATTTCCTAAACATTTTATTTCTAGAGAAAAGTTTCTCAAAACTTTATTCTTTAAAAAATTATTGTCAACAGTTTATTTCTTTAGAAAATTTTGTCACAATTTTATTTCAATAAAAAATTTGTCACAAATTTATGTAAGCATCATATATGTATGTATTCGCTTAAATAAATAAAAAAAAATATTTCTATAGAAATTGGCCCAAAAATTTTCCTTATATAGAAAATTTCCTAGAAATTTTACTTTTGTTACGAAAATTCCCCAAAATTTTGTTTCCATAGAAAATTTCTACAAAATTTTACTTCTGTAGAAAATTTTGTCAAAATTTTATTTCTATAGAAAATTTCTCCAAAATTATACTTTTGTAGAAAATTTTGTCGAAATTTTATTTCTATAGAAAATTTTGTCAAAATTTTATTTCTATAGAAACTTTCCTAGAAATTTCATTTCTATTAAAAATTTTCTCATCATTTTATTTCTATCGAAAATTTCCTAAACATTTTATTTCTATAGAAAAATTTCTCAAAATTTTATTCTTTAAGAAATTATTGTCAACAGTTTATTTCTTTAGAAAATTTTGTCACAATTTTATATTTATAAAAAAATTTGCCACAAATTTATTTAAGCATCATATATGTATGTATTCGCTTAAATAAATAAAAAAAAAAATATTTCTATAGAAATTGGCCCAAAAATTTTCCTTATATAGAAAATTTCCTAAAAATTTTATATATACACAAAAAAAAATTTCCAATTAAAGTCTTAATTGTGTCTTAAAAAATTTTCAATTAGAAATTAATTGATTCAACAATTTTTTCAATTGAAACAAAAACAAAAATTAATAGTATCAATTAATTTTTTAATTGAATAATAAAACAATTATTTTTTATTGACTTGCAATTAATTTGTTAAATTAATTGAAATATCATTTCTGTGATTGAAGACAATTCAATTAAAAAATTGGATCAATTAATTTCGTGATTGTCAAAATTTTATTTCTATAGAAACTTTCCTAGAAATTTCATTTCTATTAAAAATTTTCTCATCATTTTATTTCTATCAAAAATTTCCTAAACATTTTATTTCTATAGAAAAGTTTCTCAAAACTTTATTCTTTAGGAAATTATTGTCAACAGTTTATTTATTTAGAAAATTTTGTCACAATTTTATTTCTATAAAAAATTTCGTCACAAATTTATTTAAGCAAATAAAAAAAATGTTTCTATAGAAATTGTCCCAAAAATTTCCCTTATATAGAAATGTTCCTAAAAATGTTATATCTACACAGAAAAAAATTTTCCAATTAAAGTCTTAATTGTGTCTTAAAAAATGTTCAATGAAAAATTTAGTTGATTCAACAATTTTTCCAATTGAAACAAAACTCAATCACAAAAATTAATAGTATCAATTAATTTTTTAATTGGATAATAAAACAATTATTTTTTTGTATGTATAGAAAATTTCCTCAAAATTTTCTAAAAAATGTATTTCTGTAAAAAATTTCTAACAATTTTATTTCTGTAGAAAATTTCCTAAAAAGTTAGGTTGGGTTAGGGCAGCCCGTGATACCAAATTGGTCAACTTCGCTTTTATCACTGAGTGATAATGATAAGGGACCTCCTTTTTATAGCCGAGTCCGAACGGCGTTCCAAATTGCAGTGAAACCACGTAGAGAAGCTTTGAAACCCTCAGAAATGTCACCAGCATTACTGAGGTGGGATAATCCACCGCTGAAAAACATTTTGGTGTTCGGTCGAAGCAGGAATCGAACCCACTACCTTGTGTATGCAAGGTGGGCATGCTAACCATTGCACCACGGTGGCTCCCTCCTAAAAAGTTTATTTTTTATTTATTTTTATTTCTATTGAAAATTTCCTAGAAATTGAGTTTTTATAGAAAATTTCCTAAAAATTTTATTTCTATAGAAAATTTCCTAGAGGTATTATTTCTACTAATTCCTAGAAATTTCTTTTCTATAGAAAATGTTCTCAAAAGTTTATTTCTTTAGAAAATTTCCTAGAAATTTTATTTGAAAACAAAATTTTTTGGAAATTTTATTTCTATAGAATAGTTTAGATATTGATTTCTATAGAAAATTTCCTACAAATTTTATTTCTGTAGAAAATTCCCCAGAAATTTTATTTCTATGGAAAATTTTGTTAAAAAATTTTCCCCCACTGTTCTGGTTTACGAATTCGCAAAACGCAAAATTTTCCTCTATCGCTAGTTCCCGAACCACAATGATATATGATACGAAATTTTTACATACTGTTCCTATGGATAAGGAAATTAAATGGTAGAAAATTCTTATCAAAATATGAAGTGGTTCAGCAGTCATTTACGGATAAAAATTTTGCGTTTTGCGAATTCGAAAACCAGCACATGGTGGTTTATTTCGATTGAAAATTTTGTCAAAATTTTATTTCTTTAGAAAATTTTGTCAAAATTTTATTTCTTTAGAAAATTTTGTCAAAATTTTATTTCTTTAGAAAATTTTGTCAAAATTTTATTTCTTTAGAAAATTTTGTCAAAATTTTATTTCTTTAGAAAATTTTGTCAAAATTTTAGTTCTTTAGAAAATTTTGTCAAAATTGTATTTCTTTAGAAAATTTTGTCAAAAATTTATTTCTATAGAAATTTTATCAAAATTTTATTTTTATAGGAAATTTCCTGGAAGTTTTTTTTTTTTATAGAAAATATTTTTAGAATATTTTATAGAAATAAAATTTCTCGAATTTTGATTCTATAGGTGAGTAGTATGTTCGGTTTTTTCCCCCAAACACTAAATTAAAAGTACAAAAATGTTTATGAATACTATTATATTTTTATCAAGTCTTATCAAATAATGGATGGAAAAGATCCAATGAATTGATTGATAATCATTTTATATTTCTAAATTAATTAATTAAGAAAAGTAACCGTGAAAAAAGCTGATTTTCAGCTTGAAAACTGAACATAGTACTCAGCTTATCACGAAATTAATAGATCCAATTGAATTTTTAATTGAGATGTCTTCATTCAAAGAAATGATAGTATCAATTAAAAAATAATTGAATCACAATAAAAAAATTAATTGATCCAATTAAAAACTTAATTGATAATATTAGTTTTTGTGATTGATTTTTGTTTCAATTAAAAAATTTGTTGAATCAATTAAATTTATAACTGAATATTTTTTAAAACTCAATTAAAATTTTAATTGGAAAAATTGTCTAGAAATAAAATTGCTAGGAAAAATTTCTATGATATAAAATTTGTAGAAAATTTTCTATAGAAGTGAAATTTCTAGGGAATTTTCTATAGAAATAAATTTTTTTGAAATTTTTCTATAGAAATAAAATTTCTAGGAAATTTTCTATGGTAATAAAATTTTGCAAAAATTTCTATAGAAATAAAATTTTGAAAACACATTCTATAGAAATAAAATTTCTAGGAAATTTTCTTATGAAATAAAATTTCTTGGAAATAAAATTTGAGAAAATTTTCTTAAAAAATGTAGTTTCTACGAAATTTACTATAGAAATAAGATTTTGTGGAATTTTTCTATAGAAATAAAATTTCGACGAATTATTTCTTTTCTGCGTAAATTCCTTTCCTATTTTTCCCATCCTAACTTTACAACTAAAACTAAATACGATAAAAATACATTTCGCATCAACAAGTGTTGTTGCATTGCTTTAAGCCACCATTTGTGCATAGCTACGCGTTCGATGCAACAATTTCCTATTTTGATCGTCTTGACCTTTTCTTGTGTCGACTATTCATGCTTTAGACCCTCTTAATTATTAGAGCCCCTTGTTGCAAATAGCTAAGCTCCTGGGCTTTGTTGCCTCTAGACAATTGCATACATTCTACATTTTCGCTTTTCTTTTTCTAGTCAAATTGTTATAGTGCACGTACCTCTTGGTTATTTTTGTGATTATGATGATGTGGCGACTGCTAACATTTTGAAAAATTTTTAAAGCATGCACCTTTCCTTTGTGACTTCCCAGCCAATGACTTGCAGTTTTTCTCGAGGACAAAGAAATTGTGGCCACAAGCGTGTATGACGCCAAGTGTTAATTGTACTGATGTATAAGGTGGTAAGGAGCGTTGTAAGTCTTTTGCTTTGAAAGGGAAAGAAAAAAAAATGGTATGAAAATTTCCGATTCATAGGCCAAAATAGAAAAGAATTCAATTGAATGCAGATTCTTGGTACAAAAAAAAAATAAAGAAATTTTACAAATTATTAGTTACTGACTTGAGAATAAAGGGAAATAATTATACTGCAAAAAATATTCCCGTTTCCCTGATGATGAGAATTGAAATAATAAAATTTCTATAGAAATAAAATTTTAACACAATTTTCTATAGAATTTATTTCTATAGAAAATTTTGACAAAACTTTCTATAGAAATAAAATTTTGACAAAATTTTCTATAGAAATAAAATTTTGACAAAATTTTCTATAGAAATAAAATTTTGACAAAATTCTCTATAGTAATAAAATTTTGACAAAATTTTCTATAGAAATAAAATTTTGACAAAATTTTCTTTCGAAATAAAATTTTGACAAAATTTTCTTTAGAAATAAAATTTTGACAAAATTTTCTATAGAAATAAAATTTGGACAAAATTTTCTACAGAAATAAAATTTTGATAAAATTTTCTATAAAAATAAAATTTTGACAAAATTTTCTATAAAAATAAAATTTTGACAAAATTTTCTATAAAAATAAAATTTTGACAAAATTTTCTATCGCAAAAAAGTCTTGACAAAATTTTCTATAGAAATAAATTTTTGACAAAATTTTCTTTAGAAATAAAATTTTGACAAAATTTTCTATAGAATTAAATTTTGACAAAATTTACGATAGAAATAAATTTTTGAAAATTTTCTATGGAAATAAAATTTTGAAAAAATTTTCTATGGAAATAAAATTTTGACAAAATTTTCTATAGAAATAAAATTTTAACAAAATTTTCTATAAAAATAAAATTTTGCCAAAATTTTCTATAAAAATAAAATTCTGCCAAAATTTTCTATAAAAATAAAATGTTGCCAAAATTTTCTATCGCAAAAAAAGTTTTGACAAAATTTTCTATAGAAATAAAATTTTGACAACATTTTCTATAGAAATAAAATTTTGCCAACATTTTCTATAGAAATAAAATTTTGACAAAATTTTCTATAACAATAAAATTTTGACAAAATTTTCTATAGTAATAAAATTTTGGTAAATTATTTTCTGCTCGAGTGGCAACCATGATTATGAACCGATATGGAACAATTTTTGTGTGATTCGGGATCGGCTATATATAACTATAGACTGATATGGACCAATTTTGGCATGGTTGATAGCGGCCATATACTAACACCACGTTCCAAATTTCAAATTCCTCCAAGATGCTACGGAGGTCAAATCTGGGGATGGGTTTATATGGGGGCTATGTACAATTCTGGACCGATATGGACCAATTTTTGCTTGGTTATTGGAGACCATATACTAATACCATGAACCAAATTTCAGCCGGATCGGATGAAATTTGCTTCTCTTAGAGGCTCCGCAAGACCAATCTGGGGATGGGTTTGTATGGGGCTATATATATTATTATGGACCAATTTTTGCGTTGTTGTTAGAGACCATAACAGGTTGGCTGATAAGTCTCCGGTCTAACAAAGAAAAACACATTTTTTTGTCAAAATTCGTTTTTATTATTCAAGAGCGATACAACGATTATCAAGAGCGATACAACGATTATAACGACCTTCAAATTTTTTGATACCATTTTGGTAGAACTCCTTCGGTTTTGCCTCAAAATAGGCCTCAGTTTCGGCGATCACCTCTTCATTTTACCTGCGAGCATCCTTTTGAGGTCTGAGAACAAGAAAAAGTCGCTGGGGGCCAGATCTGGAGAATACGGTGGGTGGGGAAGCAATCCGAAGCCCAATTCAATAATTTTTGCCATCGTTCTCAATGACTTGTGGCACGGTGCGTTGTCTTGGGGGCCGTTTTGCCGCGGTTTCGACCTTCAAACGCTCCAATAAAGTCACTGTTGATGGTTTTTCCCTTCTCAAGATAATCGATAAAAATTATTCCATGCGCATCCCAAAAAAACAGAGGCCATTACTTTGCCAGCGGACTTCCACGCTTCGGAGACGGATCACCGGTCGCTGTCCACTCAGCCGACTGTCGATTGGTCTCAGGAGTGTAGTGATGGAGCCATGTTTCATCCATTGTCACAAATCGACGGAAAAACTCGGGTGTATTACGAGATAACAGCTGCTAACACCGCTCAGAATCATCACCACGTTGTTGTTTTTGGTCAAATGTGAGCTCGCGCATATCCAAATATTGATGAATGATATAACCAACACTTTCCTTCGATATCTTTAAGGCCTCTGCTATCTCGATCAACTTCATTTTACGGTCATTCAAAATCATTTTGTGGATTTTTTTGATGTTTTCGTCGGTAACCACCTCTTTCGGGCGTCAACTGCGTTCACCGTCCTCCGTGCTCATTTCACCACGCTTGAATTTTGCATACCAATCAATTATTATTGATTTCCCTGGGGCAGAGTCCGTATTTTTTCCCTTCAGAAAACAGTATTTTATCAAAACACGAAATTTCTTTTTTTTTCCATTTTTTTTCACAATAACAAAAGCTGCTTCACAAAAGACGCTCTATCTCACAAACTAATTGACTTGCAGACGTCAAATTTTGAAACGAATCATTTGAAGGTTGGTACAATATAAAAGTAATATGCATTTAATACTAGCGGCGCCATCTATGTGTCAGACCGGGGACTTATCAGCCAACCTGTTATACTAACACCATGTACCAAATTTTAACCGGATCGGATGAAATTTGCTTCTCTAAGAGACTCGGCAAGCCAAATCTGAGAGTCGGTTTATATGGGGGCTATACGTAAAAGTGGTCCAATACAGCCCATATGCAATACCATCCGGCCTACATCAATAACAACTACTTATGCCAAGTTTCAAGTCGATAGCTAGTTTCGTTCGGAATTTAGCGTGCTTTCAACAGACGGATGGACGGACATGCTGCGATCGAATCAGAATATCACCACGACCCAGAATATATATACTTTATGGGGTCTTAGAGCAATATTTCGATGTGTTACAAACGATATGATAAAGTTAATATACCCCCCATCGTATGGTGGAGGGTATAACAAACATTTTGTAATGCAAATTTTTATTACATACATTTTTATTTTTGCTGTACAAACAATTCCCTTATCTAATAAAAAGTTGCTGTGTTTAGCATCAAATCTCTTACCTTCGTTAATTCTCTAAAGTCTAAAATTTTTCCACTTGGCTTAGCTAATTTTCTAGTTCACAATTATTCGGAGTTGCATTTTAAAATGTAGCAAAAGTAGAAGATTAAGAAATTATGCAAATTTTTATGTTTTATTTTTTTCTATGGCTATTATGTCTACTAATTTAATATTCAAGATTTAAATATGCATAAATGTCTTTTTATCTTGAAAAGTCCTTACTACCTCTCTGGAGGAATACAACACAACGGGGCACTAACATCAAGTACGACCACAAGTCGCCGTAAGGAGTTTTTCCAACTATTTTTAGATGACAGAAACCTTGTCACTTGAGTGTCATTTGTGTTCACTTTTATGTTTTCTCCGCCGCCAGGCTTTGTGACACATCAGCCACAACAACCCAGCAAACGAATTAATGATAGTAATTTTTTATGTTTTTTTTTTGTTTTGTGGAAAACAAAAGTGTTATGAAGCACAATAAAAGAGCGAAATTAAATATTTGGTATATTGCTTTTATTCTCTTTCCGTGTATGTGGAAATATAAAATCTTTTTAGGTATTTATCTCCCATCAAGTTTGAAGGATTTGAGATGGTATCGAAAATGTAGATCTATAGAATGGCCCCGCCTGACTTAAGATTTTCCCTACTTATGTAATTTTATATATAATGGAGTTCTTCTATCTCCCATGGCAGTGTTATTATAGACTATAATCGTAGCATTTTTACACTTCAGCTCCAGTTCATGCTAAATAGTCCATTGCATTTTTATAACTTCATTGACCTTAAGCTCAGCGATGTGTAGAATATTGCTGTTGTAATAATGTAACAATGAATGCTAATTTTTAATGTTTCTTCTTTTTTTCCCGATCTCATTCATTTGTTTTATTTCATTTTACATGCAACAGAGCATGTAATTGATATGGTGGCATATTGTTGGCTTTGCTATTACAATTTCAGAGCATATACCGCCAGAGTATTGTTAAATTATAAAAAAAAAAACAATCATCTAATATTAATAAATTTATATATTATAATATATGTATATAATGGTAAATGATACACTGAAAGAAACCTTAGTGAAACAAAATTTTTGTCTGAATTTTAATTATTTTCGTGTTGATTCTTGGTCTAAGGCTAGACATTTAAAGGGAATTTATACCTAAAAATTCCGTTTACATAGACAAACTCTCTAAATTTGTTGGTAGAAAAATATTTCTATAGAAATAAAAAAATTTTCTATAGAAATAAAATTTTGACAAAAGTTTCTATAGAAATTAAATTTTGACAAAATTTTCTATAGAAATAAAATTGTTACAAAGTTTTATATAGAAATAAAATTTTGACAACATTTTCTATATAAATAAAATTTTCACAAAAATTTCTATAGAAATAAAATTTTGACACAATTTTCCATAGAAATTAAATTTTGACAACATTTTTCATAGAAATAAAATTTTTACAAAGTTTTTCATAGAAATAAAATTTTGACAAAATTTTCCATAGAAATAAAATTTTGACAAATTTTTCTATAGAAATAAAATTTTGAGAAAATTTTCCATAGAAATAAAATTTTGACAAAATTTTCTATAGAAATAAAATTTTGACAAAATTTTCTATAGAAATAAAATTTTGACAAAATTTTCCATAGAAATAAAATTTTGACAAAATATTTCATAGAAATAAAATTTTGACAAAAATTTTCATAGAAATTAAATTTTGACAAAATTTTCCAAAGAAATAAAATTTTGACAAATTTTTCATAGAAATAAAATTTTGACAAAATTTTCCATAGAAATAAAATTTTGACAAATTTTTCTATAGAAATAAAGTTTTGGCAAAATTTTCTATTGAAATAAAATTTTGACAAATTTTTCTATAGAAATAAAATTTTGACAAATTTTTCTATAGAAATTAAATTTTAACAAAATTGTCTATAGAAATGAAATTTTGACAAAATTTTCTTTCGAAATAAAATTTTGACAAAATTTTTTATAAAAATAAAATTTTGACAAAATTTTCTATAGAAATAAAATTTTGACAAAATTTTCTATAGAAATAAAGTTTTGAAAAAATGTTCTATAGAAATAAAAAAAAATCTATTGAAATAAAATTTTTAGAAAATTTTCTTTAGAAATAAAAAAAATTCTATTGAAATAAAATTTTGAAAAAAATTTCTATAGAAATACAATTTTGAGAAAAATTTCTATTGAAATAAAATTTTGACAAATTTTTCTATAGAAATAAAGTTTTGAAAAAACTTTCTATTGAAATAAAATTTTGACAAAATTTTCTATAGAAATAAGGTTTTGACAAAATTTTCCATAGAAATAAAATTTTGACAAATTTTTCTATAGAAATAAAAAAAAATATATTGAATTAAAATTTTTAGAAAATTTTCTATAGAAATAAAAAAAATTCTATTGAAATAAAATTTTCACAAAATTTCCTATAGAAATAAAATTTTCACAAAATTTTCTATAGAGGTGAAATTTTGACAACATTTTCTATAGCAATAAAATTTTGAAAAAATTTTCCATAGAAATAAAATTTTGACCAAATTTTCCATAGAAATAAAGTTTTGACAAAATTTTCCATAGAAATAAAATTTTGAAAAAATTTTCTATAGAAATAAAGTTTTGAAAAAATTTTCTATAGAAATAAAGTTTTGAAAAAATTTTCTATAGAAAGAAAAAAAATTCAATTGAAATAAAATTTTGAAAAAAATTTCTATAGAAATAAAATTTTGAGAAACATTTCTACAGAAATAAAATTTTAAGCAAATTTTCTATAGAAGTAAAATTTTTAAAAAATTTTGTATAGAAATAAAATTTTCTATAAAAATAAAATTTTGACAAAATTTTCTATATCTATGGAAATAAAATTTTTCAAAATGGACATTTTTTCTATAGAAAGAAATAAAATTTTGACAAAATTTTCCTACAGAATAAAATTTTCCTAAAGACATAACATTTTGCAAAAATTTTTCTTTAGAAATAAATTTTTGACAAAATTCAATTTCTTTTTTGACAATTTTTTTTTCTGTCCCCAAATTGAAGTAAAATTTTAACAAAATTTCCTATAGAAGTAAAATTTTGACAAAATTTTCTAAAGAAATATAAAATTTTGACAAAAGTTTCTGTAGAAATATGAATTTTTGACAACATTTCCTATGGCAATAAAATTTTGGTAGATTATTGGCTCGAGTGGCAATCGTGATTATGAACCGAAATGGGCCAATTTCTTCTGTGATTGGTGATCGGTTTATCTCGGGGCTATATATGACTATAGATTCATACGGACCAATTTTGACATGGTTGTTATCGGTCATATACTAGCGCAATGTACCAAATTTTAATCGGATCGGATGAATTTTGGTCCTTCAAAAGGCTCCGGAGGTCATCTGGGGATCGGTTTATATAGGGGATATATATAATTATGAACCGATATGGACCAATTCTGGTATGGTAGTTAGAGACCATATACTAACACCACGTACCAAATTTTCACCGGATCGGACAAATTTTGCCTATCCAAGAGGCTCCGGATGTCAAATCTGGGGATAGGTTATGTGGGCGTTACATATAGTTATGGACCGTTGTGGACCAATTTGTGCATGGTTGTTAGGGAACATATAGCAACCAATGTACAAAATTTTAGTCGGATCAGATCCAAGTTTCTTCTCCGCAAACAAAATCTGGGGATCGGTTTATATGGGGGCTATATAAAGGGTGATTCTTTTGAGGTTAGGATTTTCATGCATTAGTATTTGACAGATCACGTGGGATTTCAGACATGGTGTCAAAGAGAAAGATGCTCAGTATGCTTTGACATTTCATCATGAATAGACGAACGATCTGCCACAACGTCGAATTTTCAGTGAATGGGCCCTAGAAAAGTTGGCAGAAAATCCGCTTTTTTATCGACAAATTTTGTTCAGCGATGAGGCTCATTTCTGGTTGAATGGCTACGTAAATAAGCAAAATTGCCGCATTTGGAGTGAAGAGCAACCAGAAGCCGTTCAAGAACTGCCCATGCATCCCGAAAAATGCACTGTTTGGTGTGGTTTGTACGCTGGTGGAATCATTGGACCGTATTTTTTCAAAGATGCTGTTGGACGCAACGTTACGGTGAATGGCGATCGCTATCGTTCGATGCTAACAAACTTTTTGTTGCCAAAAATGGAAGAACTGAACTTGGTTGACATGTGGTTTCAACAAGATGGCGCTACATGCCACACAGCTCGCGATTCTATGGCCATTTTGAGGGAAAACTTCGGAGAACAATTCATCTCAAGAAATGGACCGGTAAGTTGGCCACCAAGATCATGCGATTTGACGCCTTTAGACTATTTTTTGTGGGGCTACGTCAAGTCTAAAGTCTACAGAAATAAGCCAGCAACTATTCCAGCTTTGGAAGACAACATTTCCGAAGAAATTCGGGCTATTCCGGCCGAAATGCTCGAAAAAGTTGCCCAAAATTGGACTTTCCGAATGGACCACCTAAGACGCAGCCGCGGTCAACATTTAAATGAAATTATCTTCAAAAAGTAAATGTCATGGACCAATCTAACGTTTCAAATAAAGAACCGATGAGATTTTGCAAATTTTATGCGTTTTTTTTTTAAAAAAAGTTATCAAGCTCTTAACAAATCACCCTTTATAATTATATACCGATGTGAACCAATTTTTGCTTGGTTGTTAGAGACCATATACTAACACCGTGTACCAAATTTCAACCAAATCGGATGAAAAATGCTTCTCGTAGAGCCTCCGCAAGCCAAATCTGGGGGGTCCGTTTATATGGGGGCTATACGTAAAAGTGAACCGACATGGCCCATTTGCAATACCATCCGACCTACATCAATAACAACTACTTATGCCAAGTTTCAAGTCGATAGCTTGTTTCGTTTGGAAGTTAGCGTTACGGACATTGCTAGCGGACGGACATGGCTAGATCAACTCAGAATTTCACCATGACCCAGTCTTAGAGCAATATTTCGATGTGTTACAAACGGAATGATTAAGTTAATATACCCCCCATCCAATGGTGGAGGGTATAAAAAATTATCTATGGAAATAAAATTTTCACAAAATTTACAATAAAAATACAATTTTGACAAAATTTTCCATAGAAATAAAATTTTGACAAATTTTTCTATAGAAATAAAATTTTGACAAAATTTTCCAAAGAAATACAATTTTGACAAATTTTTCTATAGAAATAAAATTTTGACAAATTTTTCTATATAAATAAAGTTTTGACAAAATTTTCTACTGAAATAAAATTTTGAAAAAAATTTCTATAGAAATAAAGTTTTGACAAAATTTTCTATTGAAATAAAATTTTGACAAAATTTTCTATTGAAATAAAATTTTGACAAAATTTTCTATAGAAATAAAGTTTTGAAAAACATTTTTTATATAAATAAAAAAAAATCTATTGAAATAAAATTTTTAGAAAATTTTCTATAGAAATAAAAAAAAATTCTATAGAAATAAAATTTTGCCAAAATTTTCCATAGAAATAAAATTTTGACAAAATTTTCCATAGAAATAAAATTGTGACAAAATTTTCTATAGAAATAAAGTTTTAAAAAAATGTTCTATAGAAAGAAAAAAAATCTATTGAAATAAAATTTTTAGAAAATTTTCTATAGAAATAAAAAAAATTCTATTGGAATAAAAATTTGAAAAAAATTTCTATAGAAATAACATTTTGAGAAAAATTTCTATTGAAATAAAATTTTGACAAAATTTTCCATAGAAATAAAATTTTGACAAAATTTTCTATAGAAATAAAAAAAAATCTATTGAAATAAAATTTTTAGAAAATTTTCTATAGAAATAAAAAAAAATCTATTGAAATAAAATTTTGACAAAATTTTCTATAAAAATAAAATTTTCACAAAATTTTCTATATAAATAAAATTTTCACAAAATTTTCTATAGAGGTGAAATTTTGACAAAATTTTCCATAGAAATAAAGTTTTGACAAAATTTTCTATTGAAATAAAATTTTGACAAAATTTTCTATAGAAATAAAGTTTTGAAAAAATTTTCTATAGAAATAAAAAAAATCTATTGAAATAAAATTTTTAGAAAATTTTCTATAGAAATAGAAAAATTTTGAAATTTTGACAAAATTTTCCATAGAAATAAAAATTTTGACAAATTTTTCTATAGAAATAAAATTTTGACACATTTTTCTATAGAAATACAATTTTGACAAATTTTTCTATTGAAATAAAATTTTGACAAAATTTTCTATAGAAATAAAATTCTTTCAAATTTTCCATAGAAATAAAATTTTGACAAGTTTTTCTGTAGAAATAAAATTTTGAAAAAATTTTCTATACAAATAAAATTTTGAGCAAAATTTCTATAGAAGTAAAATTTTGAGCAAATTTTCTATAGAAGTAAAATTTTTAAAAAATTTTCTATAAAAATAAAATTTTGACAAAATTTTCTATATCTATGGAAATAAAATTCTGACAAAATTTTCTGTAGAAATAAAATTTTGAGAGAATTTTGTATAGAAATAAAATTGTGACTAAATTTTCTATAGCAAATAAAATTTTGACAAAATTTTCTATAAAAATAAAATGTTTACAAATTTTTCTATAGAAATAAAATGTTCACAAAATTTTCTATAGAGATGAAATTTTGACAAAATTTTCTATAGAAATGAAATGTTGATAAAATTTTCTATGGAAATAAAATTTTCACAAAATTTTCTATAGAAATAAAAAATCTATTGAAATAAAATTTTTAGAAAATTTTCTATAGAAATAAAAAAATTCTATTGAAATAAAATTGCGAAACAATTTTCAATAGAAATAAAATTTTGAGAAAAATTTCTATTGAAATAAAATTTTGAGCAAATTTTCTATAGAAGTAAAAGTTAAAAAAAAAATTCTATAGGAATAAAATTTTCTATAAAAATAAAATTTTAACAAAATTTTCTATATCTATGGAAATAAAATTTTCACAAAATTTTCTATAAAATTACATTTTGACATTTTTTCTATAGAAAGAAATAAAATTTTGAAAATATTTTCTATAGAAATAAAATTTTGACAAAATTTTCCTACAGAAATAAAATTTTAACAGAATTTAACAGAATGTGAAACAATTTTCTATAGCAATAAAATTTTGAGAAAAATTTCTATAGAAATAAAATTTTGAGCAAATTTTCTATAGAAGTAAAATTTTTAAAAAATTTTCTATAGAAAGAAAATTTTCTATAAAAATAAAATTTTGAAATTTTTTTTATATCTATGGAAATAAAATTTTAACAAAATTTTCTATATCTATGGAAATAAAATTTTCACAAAATTTTCTATAATATTACATTTTGACATTTTTTCTATGGAAAGAAACAAAATTTTGCAAAAATTTTCTTTAGAAATAAATTTTTGACAAAATTCAATTTCTTTTTTGACAATTTTTTTTTCTGTTCCCAAATTGAAATAAAATTTTGACAAAATTTTCTATGGCAATAAAATTTTGGTAGATTATTGGCTCGAGTGGCAATCGTGATTATGAACCGAAATGGGCCAATTTCTTCTGTGATTGGGGATCGGTTTATCTCTGGGCTATATATAACTATAGATTCATATGGACAAATCTTGGCATGGTTGTTATCGGTCATATACTAGCGCAATGTACCAAATTTTAACCGGATCGGATGAATTTAGGTCCTTCAAAAGGTTCCGGAGGTCAAATCTGGGGATCGGTTTATATGGGCGCTACATATAATTATGGACCGATGTGGACCAATTTTTGCATGGTTGTTAGGGAACATATAGCAACACAATGTACAAAATTTCAGTCAGATCGGATCCAATTTGCTTCTCTTTGAGGCTCCGCAAGCAAAATATGGGGATCGGTTTATATGGGGGCTTTATATAATTATATACCGATGTGGACCAATTTTCGCTTGGTTGTTAGTGACCATATACTAACACCGTGTACCAAATTTCAGCCAGATCGGATGAAATATGCTTCTCTTAGAGCCTCCGCAAGCCAAATCTGGGGGTCCGTTTATATGGGGGCTATACGTAAAAGTGAACCGATATGGCCCATTTGCAATACCATCCGACCTACATCAATAACAACTACTTATGCCAAGTTTTAAGTCGATAGCTTGTTTCGTTTGGTAGATAGCGTGATTTCAACGGACGGACATGGCTAGATCGACTCAGAATTTCACCACGACGCAGAATATATATACTTTATGGGATCTTAAAGCAATATTTCGATGTGTTACAAACGGAATGACAAAGTTAATATACCCCCGTCCAATGTTGGAGGGTATAACAAATTATCTATGGAAATATAATTTTCACAAAATTTACAATAAAAATAAAATTTTGACCAAATTTCCTATAGAAGTAAAATTTTTACAAAAATTTCCTACAGAAATAAAATGTTGACAAAATTTTCCTATAGAAATAAAATTTTGACAAAATTTTCTATAGAAATGAAATTTTGATAAAATTTTCTATAGAAATAAAATTGTGACAAAATTTTCTATAGAAATATAATTTTGACAAAAAAATCTATAGAAATGAAACTTTGTCAAAATTTTATTATAGAAATAAAATTTTGACAAAATTTTCTATAGAAATTAAATTTTGACAAAATTTTCTATAGAAATAAAATTTTGACAAAATTTTCTATAAAAATAAAATGTTGACAAAATTTTCTATAGAAATAAAATTTTGACAAAATTTTCCTACAGAAATAAAATTTTGACAAAATTGAATTTCTTTTTAGACAATTTTTTTTTTCTGTTTCTACTATTATCCCCTTCCCCAAAAATTTAGGAAATTAATTGCTGAAGAGCAATGATAAGTCAGAAAATAACATTTATTTGGTATCATAATTCTTATTTATTGCCATTGCATCAGATGTCAATGGCAATTAACAATATTTGTGTGTTAATAAAAACTTCCCCGGTGTGCAAAAGGAGGAGGGGAGAGAAAGAAATGCGGCTTTAGCGCCAACACCATTAAGCACTAAACACGGTCTTTGTTGTCTATGGCATGTCAAACAAATGTGCAAATGTATATTATGTACATTGTTTACATACATACAGGGTGGTCCAATTGAAATGTTATAAAATTTAGTTTAGTTCAATAATCTAAAAGCTGCACTATGCCAGTTAATTTAAAAATTTTTTCTTTAATTCAAAAATGGTGTTCTTTACTTCAAAGAAAATTTGATTTACAGCGAAGACATAAGATTTTAACGCAGAGATGCAAATATCAAAGATTTGTGTCATTAAATTTAATGAAAAAATTAATTGCAAACCTAATCGGCTGCCTTTTCGGCGGTCATGATTCTAATGATGGCTTGTTAGGATTACCCGATAGTATTCTCGTTATTTTTTAGGCCACTTTTCGACGTCGGTCTAGATCACATTCATTCAAGTCCTCCTGGTTGGTTCTGACGTTCTCTAAATTCTCCTTTGCTTGTCTCGCAGTCCGTTCCGCCAATTCAGTTGCCTATATGGTGTAGACCTTGCTTTATTTTGCGTACTCGTGGCTTATATACTTCTGTAGTCCAATATGGTTTGTGGTATCACTGTACTGTGATATGTATTGAAATACAATTTTAAGAAAATTTTCCATAGAAATAAAATTTTGAGAAAATTTTCCATAGAAACAAAATTTTAAGAAAATTTTCCATAGAAATAAAATTTTAAGGAAACTTTTTTTACTTTGAAGCTTTGTTAATATACCGCGAAAAGGGAATGAAAATTCAATAAACAAGAACTACATCCTAATTTTAATTTTATTGATCCTAGGTTAGGTTAGGTTAGGTGGCAGCCCGATGTATCAGGCTCACTTAGACTATTCAGTCCATTGTGATACCACATTGGTGAACTTCTCTCTTAGCACTGAGTGCTGCCCGATTCCATGTTAAGCTCAATGACAAGGGACCTCCTTTTTATAGCCGAGTCCGAACGGCGTTCCACATTGCAGTGAAACCACTTAGAGAAGCTGTGAAACCCTCAGAAATGTCACCAGCATTACTGAGGTGGGATAATCCACCGCTGAAAAACTTTTTGGTGTTCGGTCGAAGCAGGAATCGAACCCACGACCTTGTGTATGCAAGGCGGGCATGCTAACCATTGCACCACGGTGGCTCCCTAATTCTAGAAATGGATTTATTTTAAAGATGTCACATCTTTGGCTGTGAATCAATTACAAAATCCTTAAAGGTAGGCAAAATTTTTGGAATCAAGTAAACTTTTTTTTTTTTGAGTGCATCATGGCAAGCGGTCAAATTTCCCCTAAATATTACTCTGAGCTAGTTTGTTTTAATTGTCCCTGTTTCCTTATTTTAACAATGTCAAAATTGCATTCATTTCATTTGTATAACCCTGTAGCTACATCGTATACTTCTGCTAGTTGTTATTGTTGCCGCTATGAAACTGACATTGTTGCCGTGGTTGAAGTTTCGCATTATCGTTACTCTCTGTTGTGAAGTTAGTCATGGAACAAGCATAAATCGCTTAAGCAAACACCATCTTTTCGTCACTACACCAAACAGAGAACACGAAGGCATTGCCGACACCCGCGCTCACAATGTCGAGAACAATTAATTTAATGGCTCTCAAACACGTTTCAACACCGCATTTGCTTGATGATGGTAAAGGCACTAAACGCAAGTCTGCCACACTTGGGACAAAAAACTTTGCTACACACATACACACACATGTACAGTGAGAAATAATCACTGAGAATACTCACACTGGCCATCTAAAGTTAGATTTGCTTCTAAAAGGATAGGATATGATGGTGAGGATTAAATAAATTTCACCGAAACAAAATAATAGTGCAAAAAGGAAAGTGAAAATGAAAGTACAACAGAAATATTGTACAAGAGCATATATATGTACTTAAACAAATACTAAAAGGGCATGGTAGTTATGAGAGAGAGAGCGAGGAGATAATACAGTTAGCTTTGAACACAAATTCCTCATAACTCTGACTCTAGCCTACACTTAAACCTCTCCCACAAATGTTTACACAATGCCAATGGCAGCAAAGAATTTCCTATATATAAACCCCACTCTCTCCATTCATTGGTATGATTAAACAAATGACATTATATGAGCTTTACATTGTGCGGTGAGAAGGATGTAGGGGAAAGCCTTATAAAAGATGGAGCAAAGCCTTATAAAAGATGCCCTAAAGACATGCGCTTGCCATCACCATCGTAGCTTTCACATGACAAAAGTCAAAGCCCTTGTGGAACAAAGATACCAAAGAATTCCCAAAAACATACAAAAATCTGGATAAACAATGGATCCTTAAATTAAACTTACAATGAATAAAAGTTGCAGGCCAAAGGGAGTCAAAGAGGGAGAATTGTAGTTTAGTGGGAGGAATATCACAAGGGACGAAAGGACATTTTTAACAAAACTTCAAGTTAAACACATTTTTGCCCTTTTCCCATGGTTGGTGGCTTGTGTTGTTTTTGGTCGTTATTGTCTATTTATTACAGACCTCTCGGCTAGGTTTCCGCCGGAATGGAGAAAAAGGTCATTGTGTTTGGTGTTAAATAGGGATGCCGAAAGCGATAGATTTTTGTAAATAAAACAAATGTGAAATAAACAATGAACAAAGGTAAAATAAAAAACGAATAATAAAATTTTTTTACCTCTTCGGCATCAGGAAGTTCCGATTGAACTTGCTTTTCATACACTGAAAAAATATAAACTGTTTTATACAGCGATTTTATTTCTATCGAAAATTTTCTCAAAATTTTATTTCCATAGAAAATTTTCTCAAAATTTTATTTCTATAGAAAATTTTTTTCGAAATTTTATTTCTATAGAAAATTTGGTCAAAATTTTATTTCTATAGAAAATTTGGTCAAAATTTTATTTCTATAGAAAATTTTGTCAAAATTTTATTTCTATAGAAAATTTTGTCGAAATTTTATTTCTATAGAAAATTTTGTCGAAATTTTATTTCTAAAAAAAATTTTCAACATATTATTTCTAAAAAAAAAAATTGTCAAATTTTTATTTCTAAAGAAATTTTTGTCAAATTTTTATTTCTATGGAAAATTTTGCCAAAATTTTATTTTTATGGCAAATTTTGTCTAAATTTTATTTCTATAGAAAATTTTTCAAAATTTTATTCCTTTTTGTCAAAATTTTTTTTCTTTAGAAAATTTTGTCGAATTTTTATTTCTATAGAAAAATTTGTCAAAATTTTTGTTCTATAGAAAATTGTCTCCATTTTTAATCCATAGAAAATTTTATTTCGATTGAAAATTTGCTCAAAATTTTATTTCTATAGAAAATTTTGTCAAAATTTTATTTCTATGGAAAATTTTGTCTATATTTTATTTCTATAGAAAATATTGTCAAAATTTTATTTCTATAGAAAATTTTGTCAAAAATTTATTTCTATACAAAATTTTGTCAAAATTTTATTTCTATAGAAAATTTTGTCAAAATTTTATTTTTATAGAACATTTAGTCAAAATTTTATTTCTATAGAAAATTCTCTCAATTTATTGCTATAGAAAAATTTTGTCAAAATTTTATTTCTGCAGAAAATTTTGTCAAAATTTTAGGTCTATAGAAAATTTTGTTGAAATTTTATTTCTAAAGAAAAAATCAAAATTTTATTTCTATAGAAAATTTTGTTAAAATTTTATTTCTATAGATTTTGTCAACATTTTATTTCTATAGATATTGTCAAAATTGTATTTCAATAGAAAATATTCTCGAAATTTTATTTCTATAGAAAATTTTGTCAAAATTGTATTTCTGTAGAAAATTTTGTCAAAATTTTATTTCTATGGAAAATTTTGTCTATATTTTATTTCTATAGAAAATTTTTCAAAATTTTATTTCTATAGAAAATTTTGTCAAAATTTTATTTCTGTAGAAAAATTTGTCATTTTATTTCTATAGAAAAATTTTGTCAAAATTTTATTTCTGTAGAAAATTTTGTAAAAATTTTAGGTCTATAGAAAATTTTGTCGAAATTTTATTTCTATAGAAAATTTTGTCGAAATTTTATTTCTATAGAAAATTTTGTCAAAATTTTATTTTTAAAGAACATTTAGTCAAAATTTTATTTCTATAGAAAATTCTCTCAATTTATTGCTATAGAAAAATTTTGTCAAAATTTTATTTCTGCAGAAAATGTTGTCAAAATTTTAGGTCTATAGAAAATTTTGTTGAAATTTTATTTCTAAAGAAAAAATCAAAATTTTATTTCTATAGAAAATTTTGTTAAAATTTTATTTCTATAGATTTTGTCAACATTTTATTTCTATAGATATTGTCAAAATTGTATTTTAATAGAAAATTTTCTCGAAATTTTATTTCTATAGAAAATTTTGTCAAAATTGTATTTCTGTAGAAAATTTTGTCAAAATTGTATTTCTATGGAAAATTTTGTCTATATTTTATTTCTATAGAAAATTTTTCAAAATTTTATTTCTATAGAAAATTTTGTCAAAATTTTATTTCTGTAGAAAAATTTGTCATTTTATTTCTATAGAAAAATTTGCTCAAAATTTTATTTCTATAGAAAATTTTGTCAAAATTTTATTTCTATGGAAAATTTTGTCTATATTTTATTTCTATAGAAAATATTGTCAAAATTTTATTTCTATAGAAAATTTTGTCAAAAATTTATTTCTATACAAAATTTTGTCAAAATTTTATTTCTATAGAAAATTTTGTCAAAATTTTATTTTTATAGAACATTTAGTCAAAATTTTATTTCTATAGAAAATTCTCTCAATTTATTGCTATAGAAAAATTTTGTCAAAATTTTATTTCTGCAGAAAATTTTGTCAAAATTTTAGGTCTATAGAAAATTTTGTTGAAATTTTATTTCTAAAGAAAAAATCAAAATTTTATTTCTATAGAAAATTTTGTTAAAATTTTATTTCTATAGATTTTGTCAACATTTTATTTCTATAGATATTGTCAAAATTGTATTTTAATAGAAAATTTTCTCGAAATTTTATTTCTATAGAAAATTTTGTCAAAATTGTATTTCTGTAGAAAATTTTGTCAAAATTTTATTTCTATGGAAAATTTTGTCTATATTTTATTTCTATAGAAAATTTTTCAAAATTTTATTTCTATAGAAAATTTTGTCAAAATTTTATTTCTGTAGAAGAATTTGTCATTTTATTTCTATAGAAAAATTTTGTCAAAATTTTATTTCTGTAGAAAATTTTGTAAAAATTTTAGGTCTATAGAAAAATGGTGTCAAGCTTTTATTTCTATAGAAAATGTTGTCAAAATATTATTTCTATAGAAAATTTTGTCAAATTTTTATTTCTATAGAAAATTCTGTCATTTTATTGCTATAGAAAAATGTTGTCAAAATTTTATTTCTGTAGAAAATTTTGTCAAAATTTTATTTCTAAAAAAAAAATCAAAATTTTATTTCTATAGAAAATTTTGTCAAAATTTTATTTCTAAAAAAATCAAAATTTTATTTCTAAAAAAATCAAAATTTTATTTCTATAGAAAATTTTGTCAAAATTTAATTTCTATAGAAAATTTTGTCAAAATTTTATTTCTATAGAAAATTTTGTCAAAATTTTATTTCTATAGAAAATTTTGTCAAAATTTTATTTCTATAGAAAATTTTATCAAAATTTGTGTTTATAGAAAATTTTATCAAAATTTTATATTTATAGAAAATTTTGTCAAAATTTTTTTTTATAGAAAATTTTGCCAAAATTTGAGTTAGGTTTTCTTTTTAGAAAAAAGTTAACTAAAACTAAACGAAATATAATTGGCGTCAAATATACACTATTTTTACCAAGAATTAGTCAAGGCTTACTGTTTTTGGTGATAGGACAAAAATGGCCCTCTGGTGATTTCGATTGTAATCAAAAGTGCAACATTTATGAAAGTAATTGTAAAATATAAAGAACTGCGCTATAGCTAGCGAGTGTAGGAGCCCTGATGGAATTAAGAATTAGCAACCTTTTCGCGTATCACTATGATTTGGGGGCAAAGGAATATGTAGTATAGCCCTAGGGTTACACCCTTTCTCCGAATGGAAATCGCATTTAGTTTACATTGAACGGCCATACTTTGCATAAGGAAAATTTCATTGGACTGTGGGAAATATTGAAGAAAGATAATATAATTAAAATAATAAAAAAATTAAAATAAATAACTAAAATAATTTTTTAATAGAAATAATAATATATTTGAGACATAATTTAGGTTAGGTTAGGTGGCAGCCCGATGAATCAGGCTCACTTAGACTATTCAGTCCATTGTGATACCACATTGGTGAACTTCTCTCTTATCACTGAGTGCTGCCCGATACCATGTTAAGCTCAATGACAAGGGACTTCCTTTTTATAGCCGAGTCTGAGCGGCGTACCACATTGCAGTGAAACCACTTAGAGAAGCTTTGAAACCCTCAGAAATGTCACCAGCATTACTGAGGTGGGATAATCCATCGCTGAAAAACTTTTTGGTGTTCGGTCGAGGCAGGAATCGAACCCACGACCTTGTGTATGCAAGGCGGGCATGCTAACCATTGCACTACGGTGGCTCCCTGAGACATAGTTGGGATAATGAATATTACCTTGGGTTGTTAAAAATTTCGAAAAAAAAATAATAAAATACAAATAATAAAACTAAAAAAGTATCTGCAACAAAAATAATTAAAATAAATAACTAATATATTTTTTTCGCAATAAAAATAATGAAAATTTAGCACCAGCTTAACAACAATTTTTTGTTTATGTAGTTGACTGCTGGGTCTTCAAAATTAGATATTAGTTGTTCCTACTTATGTTCCAAACTTTCCTAGGATAATTTTTTTAAAATTTAAAATACCGTTATCGTAAGCTTAACTTGGCTAATTTTTCTCCTAGATAACTCCCTACCACCTAAAAATCACTAACCTTAACCCAAGTTTTTATTATTTGCTACCCTTATAAGTTATAAAACAAAACCCCAAAACTTTTTAAATATTTCATAGTAGGGTTTGTTGTTTCATGATTATTTAAACTCCATCCCTCGCTCGCGCTTTGGCATTCCACCCTTAGGGGAATTGTAGTCGAATTAAATGATAGATTTTTCCCCTTGTTTCGCCCCCATCTCTGCCATATGGCGGATATATCCATGCGGAAATACAATTTTTCATTTATTTTACTGCCCACTGCTCATCAAATGATTGACCTAGGAACGATTATGTTTTTTTTTCTTTTTCTTTTTTGGACTGAAAGAGAATGAGTAGGCTAATAGTTGGAATGAGGTTTTGACATAGTGGGTTTTTTCGTAAGATAAACAGTAAATTTTTAAGATAAAGCTCTTCATATTTACCGAGATAAATTTAAAATGAACCAAGATTTTTGGAAGAATTTCTAGGTGTTAAAGAGCACTTGAGAAAGTTTAGTGCACACTCCAACAGGAACTTTCAGAGCCTCATCATATAATTATCAAATTTCTTTGATATTTAATTTCAATATTTACAGAAATAAAAATAAGTATATAAGTTCATCAGTGACTAGTAACTGTGTAATATTATTTTTTGATTAATTTTTAACAAACAATTTCCACCTTTTGCGACTGGTCTTCTCATCTGATGAGCTCGAAGGACCATTTTTGATATTTGTTTAGGTTTTTATGATAGTGACGTTAACTTCGAGACGTTTCGAAGTCAAAACGAGGTATGCTATAACCCAGCAAAAAAATTTGGAAGTTGTTCTTAAGGCACAACTTTAAAAGCACTTCCAAAAATGTCCTCCCAAAGATGTTCTTTATTTTAACTGCACAGGAAGTTCATTTGAGTAAATTTTTTACAACTCGTTTTTGTCATATTTTTGATGGGAAATTTAAAATTTTATTATTTGAAATGGGTTAAAAACAGATTAAAAATTAATAAAATAGTGCAAATTATTTAAATTTTGCCGAAAAAATGCTAAATCCTTTCTAGAAAAATTGCGAATTTTTGAAAATATTTGATGTCAAACGTTCCAGACAAGCGTTATAATGCATTAAAATTCATAACAAATTTTAAAAAATAATTACTCGTCAAAATATCACAACATTTCTTTATTCACATCCAAATCACTGGATTCGCATCACACCTTAAGAAGTGATGCAAATCCAGTGCAACGGCTGTTGAAATGGTGGACATCCGACCTATGACAAGCCCATGTTAAAATCATCGCTTCTGCGCCAATTTTGCACCACTTCCGGATCCAAAAAGAACATTTTCACTACTTTTTTGGCGGCCCTTTTTTTTTCTGGGAAGTTAATAAGCGACTAGTAACCGTTGTATAGTGTTTTTAATAATTTTGAACAAAAACTGTTCACCTTTTGGGACTAGGCATCTCATGTGGTAAGCTCGAAGGGCCATTTTATTGATAGTTGCTTAGATTTTGTTGATAGTGACAGTAACTCCGATATGTTTTGAGTTCAACCACATATTTGCAGCATACTAGTCATCAGCCACTAGTAACTGTGACACAGTATTTTTGACTAAGTTTGAACAAAAAATGTGAACCTTTTTGGACTAGACTTCTGATCTGGTGAGCTCGAAGGTCCATTTTTAATATTTGCTTAGATTAGTGACGTTAACTTCGAAACGTTTTGAACTCAAAACGACATATGCTGCAAGTTCATTAGCGACTAGTAATTGTGGCATAGTATTTTTGAATAATTTAGAACAAGCAATTTGCACCTTTTGGGATAGGGCTTCTCATATGGTAAGCTCGAAGGACCATTTTTGATATTTATTTAGAATTTTGTGATTGTGACGTTAACTTGGAGATGTTTCGATTCCAAAACGATGTATCCCAGCAAAAAACGAGCTTCCAGAAAAGTAGTTTGGATCCCCATTTTGTGATCCGGAAGTAGTGCAAACTTGGATCATCTCCAATGAATTTTACACAGGCTTGTCATAGGACTGAAGTACTCCATTTTTGGATCCTTTGCATTGCTTTAGAAGTTGTGCCCTGGAAGTTCATTTGGATAAAGAAATTAAAAAAAAAACTAAAAAAACAATTTTTTCCAATTTCACTTTTTATTTTCATCATTATTTTTTGTTACACTTTTCGTGTTATCTAATTTTTACAAATTGAAAAACTTCTTTGCCCCCACCGTGGGTTGAGCCTGGGTCTGTTGGCACCATAACAGAACGCCTTAGCACACTCAGCCACAAACGTCAAAACGTCTATTCACATGTTTGTGACATGGACCTAATATGACACCACGGCATGACATTCTCACTACTTCCTGAGATGTTCTTTATTATTATGAATGAAAAAATAAAGAACGCTGGTTCAAATCTCACCAACGGAAATTTTTGTTATTAAATATTTTTCTAAAAAATTATTTTTTTTTTTTTAAATCGTTTTTATTTTTTTCCGCATATTTTTTGTATAAATATATTTTTTCCATTAAAAATCAACAAACAATTCAAAATTATCGTAATATCCAAAACCTTCCCAAAAGAACTTCCATGGAAGTGAAAAAGTCAAACGGCGCAGGTTCAAATCCCAGCGGGGATGCTTTTTTTAATTTTTTTGTATACTCTCCACCATAGAATGGAGGGTATATTAACTTTGTCATTGCGTTTGTAACACATCGAAATATTGCTCTAAGACCTCATAAAGTATATATATTCCGGGTCGTGGTGAAATTCTGAGTCGATCGAGCTATGTCCGTTCGTCTGTGGAAATCACGTTAACTTCCGAACGAACTTGAAACTTGGCACAAGTAGTTGTTATTGATGTAGGTCGGATGGTATTGCAAATGGGCCATATCGGACCACTTTTATGTATAGCCCCCATATGAACCAACCCCCATATGAAGCAAATTTCATCCGATCCGGTACGTGGTGTTAATATATGGTCTCTACCAACCATGTAAAAATTGGTCCATATCGGTCCATAATTATATATAGCCCTCATATAAACCGATTCCCAGATTCGACCTCCGGAGCTTCTTGGAGGAGCATAATTCATCTGATCCGCTTGAAATTTGGTATGTGGTGTTAGTATATGGTCTCTAACAATCATGCAAAAATTGGTCCATATCGGTCTATAATTATGTGTAGCCCCCATATAAACCGATCCCCAGATTCGACCTCCGGAGCTTCTTGGAGGAGCAAAATTCATCCGATTCGGTTGAAATTTGGTACATTGCGCTAGTATATGGCCGCTAACAGCCATGCAAAAATTGGTCCAAATCAGTCTATAGTTATATATAGCCGATCGCCAATCAAGCAAAAATTGGTCCATATCGCCAAAACTAATCTACCAACAAATTTATTTCAATAGAATTTTTTTTTTAATTTATATTACTATAGAAAAATTTTATTTCTATAATATATATATTTGTATAATATATATATCCCGTATGGAATAACTTCCAATTTAGAAGATGATGTTAAGAAGTTTTAAGATGCCTTGTCATCGGCCGCAACCCAAGTAATTTAATTGTGGATGACCGTCTTTAGTAAAAGTTTCTGCGCAATCCATGGTGGAGGGTACATAAGATTCGGCCTGGCCGAACTTACGGCCGTATATATTTGTTTTTTTTTTTTTATATTTTTTTCCTTTTGTTATTGATTTTCTATTCTTTTCTGCGAAACTTTATTGTCCAAAACTTAAATTTTTACTTAAAACGGCTTAATTTCGTACCCCAGCAAAAAAAGCGTCGCCAAAAAAGTAGTGATCATGTTCTTTTTGGATCCAGAAGTAGTGCCAAATTGACGCAGAAGCGATGAATTTAACATGGGCTTGTCATAGGACGGATGTCCACCATTTCAACAGCCGCTGCACTGAATTTGCATCACTTCTTAAGGTGTAAGGCGAATTCAGTGTTTTGGATGTGAATTATGAAATTTGATGATATTTTGACAAATAAATAATGTTTAAAATTTTTTATGATTTTTAATGCATTATAACGCTTGTCTGGAACTTTTGTGATCAAATATTTTCAAAAATTCTAAATTTTTCTACAAAGGATTTAGCATTTTTTTTGGGCTAAATTTAAATAATTTGTAACATTTTATTAATTCCTAATCTGTTTTCAACCTATTTGAAACACACAAAAAAATCTCATTAAAAATGTGAAAAAAGCGAGTTATAAATAAATTAACTTCCCGTGCAGTTAAAACAAAGAACATCTTTGGGAGAGCATTTTTGGGAGTTCTTTTAAAGTTGTGCCTTGAGAAGAACTTCCAAATGTTTTTGCTGGGACTTTGTAAGAATTGTCCAAAAGGATTGCATCGGAAGTGAAAGAAAATCGATAGGGGATCAAGTGATGCGCTTTAAAAGAAAAGTTTATGGACGTATCCAAAAGGACTGCATCGAAAGTGGATAAAATTGATGGGGGATTCCACGATGCGCTTTAAAAGAAATGTTTGTGGAACAACTTTAAATTTTTTTGTTGGAATGCCACAGGATATAATATAGTACTGATAGCGCCTACATTAGTTCTACATAAAACATAGTGAATCTCATTTCTGAACATAATTTAAATGTCAATAACAAAAAAACATATTTACCCCCATTTTCATGAAGCTCCGTTAGTGCTCCGTTAACTAACGAACTTTTAAACCGTATTATGGACATAGCTGCCATGTTGCCTATATATTCCATATGCCAGTTAGGAACTTAACTGCCGAAAAATTTTCAGTTATTGTTAACCGGAAAGAAGATATTTGCAATTTACTTTCTGTTAACTGGGAGTTAAAGCCTAACAGAGCTACATGAAAATGGCCGTTAGTATATATCATTTAATAATTCTCTTTAGAGATGAAAAAATATAAAATTTAACTATTTGATTGATATATTGACATTATGTCTTTTCTATTTTTTACAGGTATGTCTGGATCATAATTGAATGTGGATTTGTATGCAATTACGACTTCATACTGGCGAGTTTAAACTATGTTATATTAACCTCTAAAAACTATTATTAATTCTATTAGAGAGTTATCCAGAAATTTTATGGAAATAAAATTTTGACAAAATTTTCTATAGAAATGAAATTTAGACAAAATTTTCTATTGAAATAAAATTTTGACAAAATTTTCTATAGAAATAAAATTTTGACAAAATTTTCTACAGAAATAAAATTTTGACAACATTTTCTATAGAAATTAAATTTTGACAAAATTTTCTATAGAAATAAAATTTTAACAAAATTTTCTATAGAAATATAATTTTGACAAAATTTTCTACAGAAAAAAAAATTTTGACAAAATTTTCTTTAGAAATAAAATTTTTACAAAATTTTCTATAAAATTAAAATTTTGCAATCACTCTATTACGCTTGACTTCCATCACGAATAACTTTATTTCAGAACGCAATAAATCAAAATGCTTTTGTAAGTTGCAAATAATAAATTGAGCTATCACTAGAAAAAAGTCTGTAAGACGAGCTGTTTAGAAATGACTGCAATATATACCGATATTCTGCTTACTTTATGATCTCGAAGGAGCATTTTTTACACACATAGCAGTGGAAGTAGGGGGTTTAGGGAGCCACCGTGGTGCAATGGTTAGCATACCCGCCTTGCATACACAAGGTCGTGGGTTCGATTCCTGCTTCGACCGAACACCAAAAAGTTTTTCAGCGGTGGATTATCCCACCTCAGTAATGCTGGTAACATATCTGAGGGTTTCAAAGCTTCTCTAAGTGGTTTCACTGGAATGTGGAACGCCATTTGGACTCGGCTGTAAAAAGGAGGTCCCTTGTCATTGAACTTAACATGGAATCGGGCAGCACTCAGTGATAAGAGAGAAGTTCACCACTGTGGTATCACAATGGACTGAATAGTCTAAGTGAGCCTGATACATCGGGCTGCCATATAACCTAACCTAACCTAACCTAGGGGGTTTATGATTAAAATTTTTTTTATAAAATTTAGTTGAGATAATGCCACGAAAGATACCTCAAAGTTTCATATGTTAAACCAATAATGAACAATCCATATTTGTTTCTCGCCATACTCAACTCCTTTGTGGTTAATTGCCCACCTTGGGTAATTTGGTTTTTCTTCTCTGATTTCCGGAAATGTTCGTGCAAATAATGATAACTAAAACGCTAAGCTCCCATGTGATACAACAATTGACAATTTTGTCGCGTGTCCTTTTGGGACAGATAACATTTATTTATATGTGCACTACTCTTAACCACCTTCATGACGCATGTTTCAACGTCCGGTTAATGTAATCTAAGAAAAAAATCTATCGTATTTTTTAATTAGTAAAATTGCCATAGCACTATTATCATATAGAATAGAAATATAGACAATTTCCTGTTATGATTTTGGCAGCGAATCCAGGATAAAGTTGATTTTATTTTATTACCAACCTTTTGAGGGGGTAAAAACTCTTTTTCTTCCCTCCTTTCCGGCACTCTAACATAATTACCATCAAACCAACATTTTCATTTCCTGTAAAAAGGAATTGTCGGTTTCCCTTTTTTTCATTAAGTGCGAAAGTCTAACACGCACATACAGGTCAATGACAGTAGATATCTGTTTGTTTTCCTTGCCTTGCCTCCATTCGGCCATATTGTTTGGGTTCCTAAGGGATGGATGAGACGGTGTGAAGGAAAAAAACCGAGGGAGAAAGTCTGTGTTGGATTAAATGTACACATTTAAAAATATCTGATGTATTTGGGATAACCGCATCTCCCTATAGATATTGAGAAAGTCCTAAGGACCACGTTAGGACCAATAACTTAAAATATAGTTGGTTTCTTATAAATTCTCCAAGATTTCAAATGGGGCTTCGATATTCCTTTGTCTGATAACATATTTTGTAATACAATAGGGAGGGAAAATCCCTTTTATTTGCAAAAGCTGATATTACTAAAATTCGCTTAGAGAAAATAATATTCTCAATGTTCAAAAAATTGTTGGACTTGTTTTTCCGGGATAAGAGAAATCAACCTTATGTGTATTCGCTCCGTACTTGTACATCCGCAAAAGAATTTCTGCGGTGTTTTGATCCCTCCACTGATGTTGATTCCAAATTGTTCATCCACACGTCCTATCTTCTTGTGAGAGTTTGCTTCCGAACCTGCATATTCTTTGCGTGCATCGCGCTAACTCTCGCAAGTGCTAGCTTCCGTAATGGCGCATACACACTTTTGGCTTTTAATTTTTTTTACGTATGAATGCGGAACTATGCTGTACCGAAATTTCTTTGCATCGTCATCGTCACGTATTTGGGAACCTTCAGAAGATTGGACGAGCAATAGTTCATCCACACTTAGATGGATGCAAATTTACCCATCCGCCTTTGCTTTATACCGTGTGCTCCCGCACGCGGATTCCATGCGCAATACTATTAATTTTTCCACTCTTAATCCTCCATACTTATGAATCCGTACTTGGCTATTTTCGTGAGTTTGTTTCAACGCATGTACTTAAAACTTTTGTAAATACTATTTCGGGATTTCCCAAGTCATAGGTATTTACGCACTATGGAAGTAATTCTCATGCGTTATGGTTAAAACTGCACAAGCATTAATTTGCTTCCGCATTTGTGCACTTTCAGAAAATTTCGTAAGCAGTAGTGTATCCGCACTTAGATGCTTGTAAATTTGAATATCTGCAGTTACGTTATTCTCGTATATTTTTGTCCTGTCCTCCCACAGGGTATTGCGTTCACACTATTGTATCCGCACTTACATATAGCATAGCAACTTCCAAAATTATCTATCCCTACTTACATCCGTAAGAGTTCATGCGTTTCGCATTTTCATCCGTTCCTGCTTGGTGGAATAAATCTTTTTGCAAAGCCATTAATTTACGTCGGCATTTGTGCATTATCAGAAACTCGTTAGCGCAATAGTACATCCGCACTTAGATGGATGCAAGTGCCCATGCGCATTTACTTTATTCCATTTGCTCTCACAAGGGGATATCAAGCTCACAAGGGCCATGCCATACCCACAGCGCATCCGCACTATTTGCTTTGACATTGTTTGCGTATGAATATGGATATGTACTAAACATGAGAAAATTTTCTGTAGAAATAAAATTTTGACAAAATTTTCTATAGAAATAAAATTTTGACAACATTTTCTATAGAAATAAAATTTTGACAAAATTTTCTATAGAAATAAAATTTTGACAAAATTTTCTATAGAAATAAAATTTTGACAAAATATTCTATAGAAATGAAATTTTGAAAAAATTTTCTATAGAAATAAAATTTTGACAAAATATTCTATGGAAATGAAATTTTGACAAAATTTTCTATAGAAATGAAATTTTAACAAATTTTTCTATAGAAATGAAATTTTAACAAATTTTTCCATAGGAATAAAATTTTGACAAAATTTTTAATAGAAATAAAATTTTGACGAAATTTTATATAGAAATATAATTTTACAAAAATTCTTTATAGAAATAAAATTTTGACAAAATTTTCTATAGAAATAAAATTTTGACAAAATTTTCTATAGAAATAAAATTTTGACAAAATTTTCTATAGAAATAAAATTTTGACAAAATTTTCTATAGAAATAAAATTTTGACAAAATTTTATACAGAAATAAAATTTTGACAAAATTTTCTATGGAAATTAAATTATGACAAAATATTCTATTGAAATAAAATTATGACAAAATTATAGAAATAAAATTTTGACAAAATTTTCTATAGAAATAACATTTTGACAAAATTTTCTATAGAAATAAAATGTTGACAAAATTTTCTATATAAATAAAATTTTGACAAAATTTTCTATATAAATAAAATTTTGACAAAATTTTCTATAGAAATAAAATTTTGACAAAGTTTTCTATAGATATAAAATTTTAACAACATTTCTATAGAAATAAAATTTTGATAAAATTTCCTACAGAATTAAAATTTTGACAAAATTTTCTATAGAAATAAAATTTTGACAAAAATTTCTATAGAAATAAAACTTTGACAAAATTTTCTATAGAAATGAAATTTTGTCAACATTTTCTATAGAAATGAAATTTTGACAAAATTTTCTATAGAAATAAAATTTTGACAAAATTTTCTATAGAAATAAAATTTTGTCAAAATTTTTTATAGAAATAAAGTTTTGACAAAATTTTCTATAGAAATAAAATTGTGACAAAATTTTCTATAGAAATAAAATTGTGACAAAATTTTCTATAGAAATAAAATTTTGACAAAATTTTCTATAGAAATAAAATTTTGACAAATTTTTCCATAGAAATAAAATTTTCCAAAAATTTTCTACAGAAATAAAATTTTGAGAAATTTTGCTACAGAAATAAAATTGTGCAAAAATTTTCTGTAGAAATAAAATTTTGCAAAAATTTTCGATAGAAATAAAATTTTGACAAAATTTTCTATAGAAATAAAAATTTGACAAAAATGTCTATTTCTATAGAAATAAAGTTTTGAAAAAATTTTCTCTAGAAATAAAATTTTGACAAAATTTTCTCTAGAAATAAAATTTTGACAAAATTTTCTCTAGAAATAAAATTTTGACAAAATTTTATATAGAAATAAAATTTTGACAAAATTTTCTATAGAAATAAAATTTTCTTTCGTTTTGTTTGTTATTGTTGGCTTCTCTTCAATAGTTAGTGTTGTTTTTTGATCTCAGCTTAAAGCCATGCATTGACTAAACTACAAGTGTAGCTTAACCAACAGAGGAAAAGTATGCTTGTCAAATTTATTTGGGCAAAGCCCTATAGACTGCAAGATGGTTGGATGTACAGCTGTTTCGGAATTTCCACATTCCTCATCAGCATCCCCTACTTGCAGCAAAACTATCAACCAATTATCAGAATAAATTCGGGTAATTCACTCAACCCAAAGTGAACTACACTTGAACCTCCCGAAAAATGCATGGCTTTAAGCTGAGATCAAAAAACAACAATAACGAAATAAAATTTTGACAAAATATTCTATAGAAATAAAATTTTGAGAAAATTTTCTATAGAAATAAAATTTTGACAAAATTTTTTATAGAAATAAAATTTTTACAAATTTTTCTGTAGAAATAAAATTTTGACAAAATTTTCTATTTAAATTAAATTATGACAAAATATTCTATGGAAATAAAATATTAACAAAATTTTTTATAGGAATAAAATTTTCTACAGAAATAATATTTTGACAAAATTTTCTATAGAAATAAAATTTTGACATAATTTTCTATAGAAATAATATTTTTGAGAAAATATTTTTGAGAAAATTTTGACAAAATTTTCTTTAGAAATAAAATGTTGACAAAAATTTCTATAGAAATAAAATTTTGACAAAATTTTCTATAGAAATAAAATTTTGACATAATTTTCTATAGAAATAATATTTTTGAGAAAATTTCCTATAAAAATAAAATTTTGACAAAATTTTCTATAGAAATAAAATTTTGAAAAAATTTTCTATAGAAATAAAATTTTGAAAAAATTTTCTATAGAAATAAAATTTTGACAAAATTTTCTATAGAACTAAAATTTTGACAAATTTTTCTATAGAAATAAAATTTTGACAAAATTTTCTTTAGAAATAAAATTTTGACAAAAATTTCTATAGAAATAAAATTTTGTCATAATTTTCTGTAGAAATAAAATTTTGACAAAATTTTCTATAGAAATAAAATTTTGCAAAATTTTCTATAGAACTAAAAATTTTGACAAAATTTTCTATAGAAATAAAATTTTGACAAAATTTTGTATAGAAATAAAATTTTGACAAAATTTCTATAGAAATAAAATTTTGACAAAATTTTCTATAGAAGTAAAATTTTGACAAAATTTTCTATAGAAATAAAATTTTGACAAAATTTTGTATAGAAATAAAATTTTGACAAAATTTTCTATGGAACTAAAATTTTGAGAAATTTTTCTACAGAAATAAAATTTTGCAAAAATTTTCTATAGAAATAAAATTTTGACAAAATTTTCTATGGAAATAAAATTTTGACAAAATTTTCTATAGAAATAAAATTTTGTAGAAATTTGCTATTGAAATATTTTCTCAGGGTATTTCGAATATGGTGGCAACTAAAATCCTATCTATCTTAACTATTCACCAGATGTTTTCTCCATTAAGCTTCCATGGGTTGCCTTTAATTTTAGTAAACATTTTAATACTTTGTTTTTTTTTATGTTTTAGTTACCAAATAATTACTATCCCTTGTAGTAGTGAAGAGGAAAGCCATGAAGGGGAAAAAAGGATAATGATAAGGGTTCTAGTATTGGAAAATATTGAGTTTTTGTGCTCTTTCTCTCTTCCCCCTTTTAAAGCCTGCAAACCCCTAGATTTATTATTAGGTATTCATATGTAAATTAGTGTCTGCTTGTTTTCATTCTGCTCTGTACTCTCACTTTTCCTTTCTTAGTCAATTCAATTGATAAAGTAAAGGCAACAACGCTTTCTTTCATTTGCCATAGCTAATGAAATAAGGAAAATTCTTAAAATGATCTGCATAATTTAACCTTTTTGCTTATGGATGCTATACGTGCAGTTTTTCTTGTAGATGATGCTACTGTCTGGTGAATGAAAATGTTTTTATTGCCAAGGCAATTTCTTAATTGATGTCAATAAATAGCTTCTGTTTTAGATTGATTCTAACAAAAACGCTTTCTTCCATGTCATTGGCCTTTTCGGGTTTGTCTGGAAAATTTTACTTGCAAGTACCATAGATTGAATGGATATTAATTTTTATTATGTATTAAAACCAGAGTGTCCAATTTTTTCTTAAGATTGTGGTTGCAACGCATATTAGTTACACGGTATTGAGAATCCTAAACACATTTTGCAATATCCTTTTTTACCATCGTATAGGGGACGAAAGGATCTAGGTTACGTTAGATTAATGTGGCAGCACTATTAAGTTTCAGACTCACTTAGACTATTCAGTCCATTGTGATACCACATTAACTAAAAGTACCTGTTACATATGGACACTTCTAGTTTTAACCGCTGAACCTTCTCGATTATTTTCTTCTGATGAACCATCCAGATACTTCCAAAAACATTAGCAGATTGCTTAAGTTTACGGTTTCCAGGTCCGCCAATAATCTAAAGCTATTCGCTTACGCCTTACACAAAATGCAGGACACTCACACAAGAGGTGTTTAATTGATTCCTTTTCCTCCGCATCATGACAGCTCATACAGTAGTCATTGTAGTTCGCACCAATAGTTTCTGCAAAATCGCCTATCAGGTAACGTTCCGTTATAACAGATATCAGGAGTAATATCTGACGTCTTGAGAACACTACCATATCTAGTGTGCGGTTCATGTTTAAATGGGGCTATGTTTGCTTGGTGTCGTTACAATTTGCAATTCTCCCATCGAACATTTGCCATCATAAAATCCTTCTCACGCTGTAAGAGCTTGTAGGTAGCCAGAGGCATACCAACAGATTCATGTTACCTTGGAATATGTAACGTTGCTCCTAGCCTTGCTAACTCATCCGCTTTGCAGTTCCCCGGTATGTTCCTATGGCCAGGCACCCATATTAGGTGAATATTGAACTGCTCAGCCATCTCGTTGAGAGATTTGAGGCAGTAGATGGCCGTTTTCGAGTTAAGGAATACGAAGTCCAAAGATTTTATTGCAGGTTGACTGTCTGAGTATATATTAATGCCAATATTTGTTGGACCATTACTTCTCAGCCAATTCACCACCTCTCTTATTGCCAATATTTCAGCCTGAAAAACACTACAGTGATTAGGTAATCTTTTCGCTATTCGAAGTTCCAGATCATTAGAATATACTCCGAAACCCACTTGTCCATCCAATTTGGAGCTATCAGTGTAGAAATCTATATATTCTTTATTCCCTGTTGTCTGTGTGCGCCACGCCTCTCTGTTGGGAATTTGAGTTTCAAACTTTTTGTCGAAACCTGGTTTCGTCAGAGTGTAATCCACTACGTTTGACACATCTGGCATTATTTTGAGGACCGAACTGTAAGTGTACCTTTTTTCCGACCACAGCGATAGTTCGCGCAACCGAAACTAAATGATCTATCTTTGACATAGTATAAATCTAGATCCCATTTTTATACCCTCCACCATAGGATGGGGTTATAATAACTTTGTCATTCCGTTTGTAACACATCGAAATATTGCTCTATGGCTCCAAAAAGTCTGGGTCGTGGTGAAATTCTGAATCGATCTAAGTATGTCCGTCTCTTGCAATCACGCTAACTTCCGAACGAAACAAGCTATCGACTTGAAACTTGGCACAAGTAGTTGTTATTGGGCCGATATGGGCCCACTTTTACGTATAGCCCCCTGATAAACCGATCCCCAGATTTGGCTTGCGGAGCCTCTTAGAGAAGCCCGATCATCCAATTCGGTTGAAATTTGGTACGTGGTGTTAGAATATGGTCTCTAATAACCATGCAAAAATTGGTCCACATCGGTCTATAGTTATATATAGCCCCCATATAAACCGATCCCCATATTTTGCTTGCGGAGCCTCAAAGAGAAGCATATTTCATCCAATCCGGCTGAAATTTCGTATATGCTGTTAGTATACGGTCTCAAACAACCATGCAAAAATGGATCCATATCGGTCCATAATTATATATAGCCGCCATATAAACCGATCCCCAGATTTGGCTTGCGGAACCTCTAAGAGAAGCAAATTTCATCTGATCCGGCTTAAATTTGGTAAGTGGTGTTAGTATAGGGTCTCTAACAACTAAGCAAAAATTGGTTCACATCGGTCTATAGTTATATATAGCTCCCAGATAAACCTATCACCAGATTTTGCTTGCGGAGCCTCAAAGAGAAACATTTTTCATCCGACCCGGCTGAAATTTGGTACATGGCGTTAGTATAGGGTCTCTAATATCTAAGAAAAAACTGGTCCATATCGGTCCATAATTATATATAGCCCCCATATAAATCGATCCCCAGATTTGACCTCCGGAGCCTCTTGGAGGAGCAAATTTCATCGTATCCGGTTGAAATTTGGTACGTGGTGTTAGTATACGGTCTCTAATATCTAAGAAAAGATTGATCCATATCGGTCAATAATTATATACGAGGGCGGTTCGGAAACTTCAAAAATATTTTTATTTTTCAATATAATCTCCTGAAACTTCAATACACTTAGTCCAACGCAATTCTATCCCTTGATTAGAATAGCAATTCTATCCCTTGATTAGAATAGTTTTCATCAAGGTCTTCAAAATAGTGGTTTACAACTGTAATTGCATCTTCATTTGAGGTAAAACGCTTGCCAGCAAGGATTTTTTTTAGATTTGGGAACAAGTAAAAGTCACTGGGAGCTAAATCAGGAGAATAAGGTGGGTGGTCAAGCAACTCGTACTGGTGCGTTGTCTTGATGAAAAATTATTTTTTTTGTGTTGTAAGCCAGGACGTTTTTCTCGAATTTGTACATTTAATTGATCCAAAAGGTTGCAATAGTACTCTGAATTTATTGTTTTACCATTTTGCAGATAGTCAATCAATAAAATACCTTTTAAGTCCCAAAAAACCGTAGCCATAAACTTCCCAACCGATTGAATTGTTTTTGCCTTCTTTGGGGTACTTCCTCCAGCTTCAGTCCATTGTTTGGATTGTTCTTTTGTCTCTGGAGTATAGTGGTGGATCCATGTCTCATCAACAGTTATGAAACGACGCTTAAAATCCATTTTATTTCGCTTAAAACGATCCAAACAAGCTTGAGAAATGTTCATTCCTATGCGTTTTTGATCGACTGTTAACAAATGCGACACCCATCTTGCAGAAAGGTTTTTCAGCTGTAGTTCTTCATGCAAAATTAAATGGACTCGATCATTTGAGATGCCCATGATATTAGCAATTTCACGCACTTTTATTCGTCGATCATTTAATACCATATCATGCACTTTGGCTACAATTTCTGTTGTTGTTGCTGTTTTTGGACGTTCACTACGTGATTCATCTTCAATGCTTGTCAGCAACCCAATTTTACTGTTGCATATGAAGGAGCACTTTCACCTAACACATTCACCATATCATTATGAACTTCTTGTCCCGATAAACCTTTTTTATGTAAATATTTAATGACAGCACGCATTTCTAATTTTCCCAGTGTAAAAAATTGCGTCTTTTTTGAACACCTGTTTCTATATGAACATGTGTTCATAACAGAGATGGAAGTTTCCAAAACACTTAACTTTTTTCTGTTTATACCGCGCTTTTTGTGCTAGGCTAAGAAGTTTCCGAACTGCCCTCGTAATTACAGCACAAAAGTTCATATCGGTTCGTAATTATGTCTTCCCTGTATGTACCGGTCAAGATCGGAATATATACGTATTTAATCGATCTTTCTTTTGACTACTATATATCCCGCATGGACTAATATGCAATTTAGAAGATGATGTTAAGAAGTTTTAAGATGCCTTGCCATCGGACGGTGGATGACCGTCTTTAGTAAAAGTTTCTCCGCAATCCATGGTGTAGGGTACATAAGATTCGGCCTGGCCGAACTTTACGGCCGTATATACTTGTTCCTTTTCCATTTGGCCTCAGTGGGCACATTTCTCTCTGTTTCGTATATGCTGCATTCCAGCAATCCGGTAGAATTTTTGCACATAGGTTTTAGTACCAATCGAAAATTTTGGCTTTCCGTCTTTCTTCTATCCCACAATTTTTTATTTTATTTTTTTTTTTTGATTCATATAACAGGTTGGGTGATAAGTCGTCGGTCTGACACATATATGGCGTCGCTAGTATTAAATGCATATTATTTTTATATAGTACCAACCTTCAAATGATCCGTGTCCAAATTTGACGTCTGTAAGCCAATTAGTTTGTGAGATAGAGCGTCTTTTGTCAAGCAACTTTTGTTATTATGAAAAAAAATGGAAAAAAAAAGAATTTCGTGTTTTGATAAAATACGGTTTTCTGAAGGGAAAAAAAAGGTGCAAACAAAAACTTGGCTTGATAATGAGTTTCCGGACTCTGCCCCAGGGAAATCAATAATAATTGATTGGTATGCAAAATTCAAGCGTGGTGAAATAAGCACGGAGGACGGTGAACACAGTGGACGCCCGAAAGAGGTGGTTACCGACGAAAACATCAAAAAAATCCACAAAATGATTTTGAATGACCGTAAAATGAAGTTGATCGGTGAACCGTCTCCGAAGCGTGGAAAGACTCAAAAGTCCGCTGGCAAAGTAATGGCCTCTGTTTTTTGGGATGCGCATGGAGTAATTTTTATCGATTATCTTGAGAAGGGAAAAACCATCAACATTGATTATTATATGGCGTTGTTGGAGCGTTTGAAGGTCGAAATCGCGGCAAAACGGCCCCATATGAAGTAGAAAAAAAGTGTTGTTCCACCAAGACAACGCACCGTGCCACAAGTCAAAAATTCATGAATTGGGCTTCGAATTGCTTCCCCACCCACCGTATTCTCCAGATCTGGCCTCCAGCGACTTTTTCTTGTTCTCAGACCTCAAAAGGATGCTCGCAGGGAAAAAATTTGGCTGCAATGAAGAGGTGATCGCCGAAACTGAGGCCTATTTTGAGGCAAAACCGAAGGAGTACTACCAAAATGGTATCAAAAAATTGGAAGGTCGTTATAATCGTTGTATCGCTCTTGAAGGGAACTATGTTGAATAATTAAAACGAATTTTGACAACAAAAAAATGTGTTTTTCTTTGTTAGACCGGGGAGTTATCAGCCCTCCTGTTATAACTCTTTGTTTTGTTTTCAACATATAGGTGGCTTGAAACGAATATTCATATACCAAGCAAAAAATTTTGGAAGTTGTTCTAAAGGCACAACATTAAAATCACATTCAAAAATTTCCTCCCAAAGATGTTATTTATTTTAATTACACAGAAAGTTTTTTAATGCAATGTTTTATAACTTGCTATTTTCATATTTTTAATTTTAACCTTTTTAAAATAGGTTAAAAACAGAATAAGAATTAATAAAATGATACAAATTATTTAAATTTAGTCGAAAACCGCTGAACCTATTCTAGAAAAGTTGTGAATTTGTGAAAATATTTGAGCATTAAAAAATTATAAGAATTATTTATCACTAAATTGTTTAATTCACATCCCAAACAGTGAATTCGGATCACACGGAAGTGATGCAAATTCAGTCCAACGGCTGTTGGACTCCGTCCTATGACAAGACATCCGTTCTATGATAAGCCCATGTTTAATTCATCGCCTCTGCGCCAATTTGGCACTACTTCTGGATCTAAAAAGAATATATTCACTACTTTTGTTTTGGCAGGAATACTAATTTATTTTCCCCTCACATCAACAATTGTTATACGTTTTTCATCTATGACAAACACCAATTTGCTTTGTTATTTATTTATTTATTTTTTGTCTGATATTTTGGGATGAATTTGAATGGAAATTCATACTTTTGTATAGAAGTACTTGAGCAGAACGATTATCAACTCTTGATCTGGCCTTTTATAGCAAATTCGCAGTAATGAAAAACCGCAAAACTGACATAGTTTCAGAGGTCATATCGGTGCCGTAGCTAATAAATGTGTGAATTTTGTTTTGTTTCACGTTTTCCCTGTCGTATATTGAACAACTTTTTGTTATTCAGATATATGAAAGACATTTATGAGTTATAGTATTTTTATTTAGACAATGGGTGAGATGAGATTGCTTTTTCGAACATGAAATGTACAATAAAAAGAATGAAATTTCAATCAAATATTCATATAGGATAAAAACGAAACGAAGTGCTAATTTTGTACGATTTTTTAATGAACGTAAACCAAAGAATTTGTAAAATTAAATAGTATTCCAGGTAGATGTTAAATTCTATAGTTAAAATTTTAAACTCGAATTTATCTACACAACCGTGTGGACTGTGTACTTATTTATTTCCTTTAAATAATTGGTTTTTATTCAAAATATGTTTTCTATTGGAATTTTCGTTCTCAAGATTTATATAAAAGATTTCTGATTTTGTTTTTTTTTTAATAGAAAAAAATTCTGAAAATGAACAGGTTATAAAATAAATTTATTTTTTATTTATTTTCTCTATAAACTAGAAATTTAATTTATCAATTAATTGTCATTGATATCAAGTAGCAATTAAATTCTTAGTTCATAAATCAATTGTATAGTATTTGCCAGGAAAGTTGTACAACAACTTAATTACATCAGACAATGGTAGTACTATCAATCACTATGTAGTTGCGACAACATGTTCGTTGGACAAGCAAAAGCAATTAAATATTGTTTCCTAATGAACGCTAACGTTTAAATTGTCAATAAAAATTAATCTTTATGAGAAAAGTAACCAATAGAGAAGTTCGCTTAGGTTAGGTTTAGGAGGCGAAGAATAAATGTTTTAATCAAAAAATCTAAATTTAGAAAAATATGGTAAATTTTTGTAAAATTAAAATCTTATAGATTTCCAAGAAAAATGCACAGATCTCAGAGAGGGTGGCTGACTTCAAAATAATTCACAAAAGTATATAGAAATATATATAAAAAATTTCTTCGAAATTTTAATTATATAGAATATGTTCTCAAAATTTTAATTATATAGTAAATTTTCACAACATTTTATTTTTGTAGAAAATTTTGTCAATATTTTATTTCTATAGAAAATTTCTTCGAAATTTTGTTTCAATAGAAAATTTTCACAAAATTTTATTTCTATAGAAAATTTTGTCAAAATTTGATTTCTATAGAAAATTTTGTCAAAATTTGATATCTATAGAAAATTTTGTCAAAATTTCATTTCTATAGAAAATTTTGTCAAAATTTCTTTTCTATAGAAAATTTTGTCAAAATCTGATTCTATAGAAAATATTGTCAAAATCTGATTCTATAGAAAATATTGTCTAATTTCTTTAGAAAATTTTGTCAAAATTTTATTTCTATAGAAAATTTTGTCAAAATTTTATTTCGATAGAAAATTTTGTCAAAATTTTATTTCGATAGAAAATTTTGTCAAAATTTTATTTCTATAGAAACTTTTCTCAAAAATTTTATTTCTATAGAAATTTTTCTCAAAAATGTTATTTCTATAGAAAATTTTCTCAAAATTGTATATCTTAGAAAATTTTGTCAAAATTTTATTTCTATAGAAAATTTTTGTAAAATTTTATTTCCATAGAAAATTTTTGCAAAATTTTATTTCTATAGAAAATTTTATTTCTATAGAAAATTTTTGCAAAATTTTATTTCTATAGAAAATTTTTGCAAAATTTTATTTCTATAGAAAATTGTGTCAAAATTTTATTCCTATAGAAAATGTTGTTAAAATTTTATTTCTATAGACAATTTTGTCAATTTTCTCAAAATTTTATATCTATAGAAAATTTTGTCAAAATTTTATATCTATAGAAAATTTTGTCAAAATGTTATTTCTATAGAAAATTTTTGCAAAATTTTATTTCTATAGAAAATTTTTGCAAAATTTTATTTCTATAGAAAATTTTGTCAAAATTTGTTAAAATTTTATTTCTATAGAAAATTTTGTCAAAATTTTATTTCTTGTTGTTTTTTTTTATTTCAGCTTAAAACCATACATTGACTAAACTACAAGTGTAGCTTAACCAACAGAGGAAAAGAATGTTTGTCAAATTTATTTGGGCAAAGCCCTATAGACTGCAAGATGGTTCTTTTCCTCTGTTGGTTAAGCTACACTTGTAGTTTAGTTAGCTGAAATAAAAAAAAAAACAACAACAATGGTTAAAGAACAAAACCAACAATAACAAAACAAAACGAATGGAAAAAGAAGAGGATTTTTTTTTTGCAAAATTTTATTTCTATCGAAAATTGTGTAAAAATCTGATTCTATAGAAAATATTGTCAAAATTTGTTTAGAAAATTTTGTCATAATTTTATTTCTATAGAATTTTTTTTCAAAAATTTTATTTCTATAGAAAATTTTCTCAAAAATTTTATTTCTATAGAAAATTTTCTCAAAATTTTATATCTATAGAAAATTTTGTCAAAATTTTATTTCTATAGAAAAGTTTGTCAAAATTTTATTTCTATGGAAAATTTTTTCAATTTTTTATTTCTATAGAAAATTTTTTTCACAATTTTATTTCTATAGAAATTTTGTGAAAATTTAATTCTTATAAAAAATTTTGTGAAAATTTAATTTCTATAGAAAATTTTCTAAAAATTTTATTTCTATAGAAAATTTTCTGAAAATTTTATTTTTATAGAAAATTTTCTGAAAATTTTATTTCTGTAGAAAATTTTCTGAAAATTTTATTTCTATAGAAAAATTTCTAAAAATGTCATTTCTATAGAAAAATTTCTAAAAATGTCATTTCTATAGAAAATTTTCTCAAAAATTTTATTTCTATAGAAAATGTCAAAATTTTATTTGTATAGAAAATTTTGTCAAAATTTTATTTCTATGAAAAATTTTACCAACATTTTATTGTTCGACATTTTATAAGTTGAATAAAAGATGAAGAAAACGGCTAAAATTAAAAAAAAAATTCTAAAAATTTTATTTCTTAGAAAATTTTCTTAAAAATTTTATTATTTCTTATTTTATTTTTCTTTCTATTTTGTTTCAATAGAAAATTTTCTCAAAATTTTATATCTATAGAAAATTTTGTCAAAATTTTATTTTTATAGAAAATTGTGTCAAAATTTTATTTCTATAGAAAATTGTGTCAAAATTTTATTTCTATCGAAAATTTTTTCAATTTTTTATTTCTATAGAATATTTTTTCAAAATTTTATTTCTATAGAAAATTTTATTTCTATAGAAAATTTCGTCAAAATTTTATTTCTATAGAAAATTTTGTAAACATTTAATTCTTATAAAAAATTTTGTGAAAATTTAATTTCTATAGAAAATTTTCTAAAAATTTTATTTCTATAGAAAATTTTGTCAAAATTTTATATCTATAGAAAATTTTCTGAAAATTTTGTCAAAATTTTATTTCTATGAAAATTTTGTCAAGATGTTATTTCTATAGAAAATTTTGTCAAAAATTTATTTCAATAGAAAATTTTTGCAAAATTTTATTTCCGTAGTAAATTTTCCCAAAATTTTATTTCTATAGAATATTATGTCAAAAAATTTATTTCTATATAAATTTTGCTAAAAAAAATTTATTTCTATAGAAAATTTTTTCAAAATTTTATATCTAGAGAAAATTTTGTCAAAATTTTATATCTATAGCAAATTTTGTCAAAATTTTATTTCTCTAGAAAATTTTTGCAAAATTTTATTTCTATAGAAATAAGGTTCAAGTGTGGTTCATTGTTGGGTTTAATGAACTGCCTGAATTTATTCTGATAATTGGTTGATAGTTTTGCTGCAAGTAGAGGATGCTGATGAGGAATGTGGTAATTCCGAAACGTGCGTCCATCCAACCATCTTGCAGTCTATAGGGCTTTTCCCACATAAATTTAGCAAACATTCTTTTCCTCTGTTGGTTAAGCTACACTTGTAGTTTAGTCAATGTATGGTTTTAAGCTGCAATAAAAACAACAACAATGCTTAAAGAACAAAACCAACAATAACAAAACAAAAATTTTATATCTATAGAAAAGGTTCTCAATATTTTATATCTATAGAAAGTTTTGTCAATATTTTATTTCTATAGAAAATTTCTTCGAAATTTTAATTCAATAGAAAATTTTGTCAAAATTTTATTTCTCAAAAATTTTATTTCTATAGAAAATTTTGTCAAAATTTTATTTCTCAAAAATTTTATTTCTATAGAAAATTTTGTCAAAATTTTATTTCTATAGAAAATTTTGTCAAAATTTTATTTCTATAGAAAATCTTCTGAAAATTTTATTTCTATGAAAATTTCGTCAAAATTTTACTTCTATAGAAAATTTTGTAAAATTTAATTCTTATAAAAAATTTTGTGAAAATTTAATTTCTATTGAAAAATTTCTAAAAATTTTATTTCTATAGAAAATTTTCTGAAAATTTTATTTCTATAGAAAATTTTATGAATATTTTATTTCTATAGAAAATTTTCTGAAAATTTTATTTCTATGAAAATTTTGTCAAAATTTTATTTCTATAGACATTTTTCTCAAAAATTTTTATTTCTATAGAAAATTTTGTCAACATTTTATTTCTATAGAAAATTTTGTAAAAATTTTATTTCTGTAGAAAATTTTGTCAAAATTTTATTTCTATAGAAAAAATTTTTTTGTCAAAATTTTATTTCTATAGAAAATTTTGTCAAAATGTTATTTCTATGAAAATTTTGTCAAAATTTTATTTCTATAGAAAAAATTTTTTTGTCAAAATATTATTTCTATAGAAAATTTTGTCAAAATGTTATTTCTATGAAAATTTTGTCAAAATTTTATTTCTATAGAAAATTTCGTCCAAATTTTATTTTTATAGAAAATTGTGTCAAAATTTTATTTCTATAGAAAATTTTGTTAATATTTTGTTTTTATAGAAAATTTAATTTCTATAGAAAAATTTCATATCTATAGAAAATTTTCTCAAAAATTTTATTTCTATAGAAAAATTTGTCAATTTTTTTTTTTGTATAGAAAATGTTCTCAAAATTTTATTTGTATAGAAAATTTTGTCAATTTTTTTTTTTCTATGAAAAATGTTACCAACATTTTATTGTTTGAAATTGTATAATTTGAATAAAAGATGAAGAAAACGGCTAAGTGTTGATCATTTCAAATTTAAAATTAATTTCCTCGACGATAATTAGTTAATATTACTTAAAGTTACTTAATGAGAGCTTTTTTTCGGATATAGACTTTGGCCTTAACTGACGATTCACTTGTGAATCATCACAATTTCGTGTCACTTTTAGCCAAGCATTTACTATTAACTCCACCAGATTTTAAATTTGTATCTTAATCTTTAAATTGTTCATATAATAAAATTTAGTCATATCGACTTTCCCATTTTCCGTATGGTGACGGTGTTCTATAGCTCCCAATAAGAAAAAACTAAAATAAATGTTCTTAGTTGACATTTGAATAATCTGACCTTTGTACTACAGCACAAAGTCTCATGTGCTCGAAGATGCATTCATCCAAATCAAAAGTTTTTCATCTGTTCATCGAAATCAATTGAAGCGTGAAATGACAACATCAGCAAAATGTATCGTCATGAACAATGTTCATCATCAGTATTTGAAAGTTTTTTTTTTTTGTTAATTTGGTTTTCATGAAATTATCCACTTGAAAACAAAGTTCAATTACTGACCTATGATAATTGAACTGAAATTAATGCCACAATCGTTTCATCAATTGGGAAATGTGAGCAGTAAGTTAAGGCGGCCGCTTGAACTTTAGGAGGCAAGATGCGTCTATTTGATCTTCTCTCAAATCGAAATGCCTTACGGAGACAATGTAATTGGGCGATTGACATTTATTTTGCCATACAAGGAAATTTAGAAAAATTAAATAAAATTATAAATTATATGATACGAAGTGTTATCAAGCTTACTCTGATATGCCTTTTAAATTAATTTAGTTTACTAAGTTTTTAAAATAAAATCTTCAATTACATTTCCAATTTTTGAATACGTTTTAACTTTAACGTTAACAATAGGGCACATGGTAAAATGGACGTGGTATACTGGGATGCTTATCACAGCTGGCTCAGAGAATACAATAAAATTACAAGGACAGCGAACACGGATGCCACATTTGGTAGAATTCTACCAAAAAATGGTAGATTCTTAACAGCTTGGTAGATTGTTAGAATTCTTGATGTTTTGGTAGATTTTGCAAAATCTTCCTCCACAACTAAAAGGTACATCATAAATTTTCTATAGAAATACAATTTTTAACAAAATTTTCTATAGAAATAAAATTTTTAAAAAAATTTCTATAGAAATACAATTTTTAACAAAATTTTCTATAGAAATAAAATTTTAACAAAATTTTCTATAGCAATCATTTCGAAAAAATTTTCTATAGATATAAAATTTTGAAAAAATTTTCTTTAGAAATAATTTTTTTTCTGGATGATTATCGTTGACCTTTTTATTTATCTTTAAGAATTATTTTTCATAGTTTTGGCTATAGGTCGATTAAAAAACATAGATATAATGTTTTTCTTTTATTTTTATTTCCAATATTTCGGTTGACTTCGTCAAAACCGTTTTCAAGGATTTGTTCTGGTGTACACAGCTTCACACTCTATCTTACACTGACAAAATCTTCTATAGAAATAAAATGTTGACAAAATTTTCTATAGAAATAAAATGTTGACAAAATTTTCTATAGAAATAAAATTTTGACAAAATTTTCTATAGAAATAAAATTTTGACAAAATTTTCTATAGAAATAAAATTTTGACAAAATTTTCTATAGAAATAAAATTTTGACAAAATTTTCTATAGAAATAAAATTTTAACAAAATTTTCTATAGAAATAAAATTTTGACAAAATTTTCTATAGAAATAAAATTTTGACAAAATTTTCTATAGGAATAAAATTTTGACAAAATTTTCTATAGAAATAAAATTTTGACAAAATTTGCAATATAAATAAAATTTTGACAAAGTTTTCTATAGAAATAAAATTGTGACAAAATTTTCTATAGAAATAAAATTTAAAAAAAATTTTTTTGATAGAAATAATATTTAAAAAAAAATTTCTATAGAAATAAAATGTTAAAGAAATTTTCTATAGAAATAAAATTAAAAAAAAAAATTTTTGATAGAAATAATATTTAAAAAAAATTTCTATAGAAATAAAATGTTAAAGAAATTTTCTATAGAAATAAAATTTCGACAAAATTTTATATAAAAATACAATTTTGACTAATTTTTCTATAGAAATAAAATTTTGACAAAATTGTTTATAGACAAAATTTTGACAAAATTTTCTTTAGACATACAATTTTGACAAAATTGTCTATAGACATATAATTTTGCAAATTAATATTTTTTGTTTGGTAGTAGTTTGGTGAAATTTTCTCCAACATTTGTTAGATTAGTTTTGGCTCGAGTGACAATCGTGCTCTCATTTAGTCAATATTTTCGTTAATTTTATGCACTTAATTTTTTTTTTAATTCAATTTGTTCTATAAATTCATTTAGACCTTTCAAATATCCTTTTCCTATACAAAAATAAACTCAAACTGTAACTCTATATCAATAAAAAAAAAACTTTTCTCTTAAATTTCGTATTCAACACTTGTATTAAAAAAAATACTATTATTTTCAAATAAGCCAAACACACATGCTTCGAGCAACAACAAAAATCCCATGTTAGCATTAGAAAAAGTTTTTATCAAAATTACTTGGTTGTGCAAGCCCTTAACTTTGATTTAAATTAACGGCCCTGCTTTATGACTTTAAAATGTTAATATTACAGGGATTGTTTTTGCTCGAAGTTGGTGTGACTTTTCTGGCATTTTACCATATAAACCCAACGACCAAACCAATATGTGGTGGTGACTTGACTGAACTTTATGTAAATTATTTTTACGCTATGTCTTCATTGTCGCCCGCATAAAAATGCTTCACAGATTTTCTGCTGTAGGAATGTTTTAAAATTCTGTTCTGTATTTTGGGTATTTTTGTTGATGTTGTTGTTGTATTTTTATTATAATTTGTTTGCTGCCGGTGGGTTTTACGTGTGTTAAGCCTCATTGATATTCCCCAAGTCTTAAATTTGAAGTAATTCCAAAATGAACTGTGTTCTGTAAGAACAAGAACACAAAACACTTTTGCTCGTCGTCGTTTTATCAAAGTGACAGAAACTCGAAAACAAGTGGAATACTGGAATGTTTTAAATTATACTTGAATAGTACATATTTTCAGATTTTAGTGGTCGGAAATCCATTTGGAAATGGTTTGTTGGGGTATCTCACTTGAGCTAATGTGAAACAATGGTTTCTGTGGGATTTAATTTAATAAGTTAATTTAATTTTATTTTATTTAATTTATAATTAATTAATTTTAAGTTAATTTAATTGTTAGTTTCTTTAGTAACCCAAAAAAGGCTCAATAAAAAATAAGTTTAATTTTAATTTAATTTACTTTCTTTTAATTACCCTATATTTCAGTCTAAGCAAATTAAAATAATTTAATTATATATGTTTTAGTTAATTTTAATTAGTTGAATTTCACATTATTTAATTTAATTTAATTTAATTTAATTTAATTTAATTTAATTTAATTTAATTTAATTTAATTTAATTTAATTTAATTTAATTTAATTTAATTTAATTTAATTTAATTTAATTTAATTTAATTTAATTTAATTTAATTTAATTTAATTTAATTTAATTTAATTTAATTTAATTTAATTTAATTTAATTTAATTTAATTTAATTTAATTTAATTTAATTTAATTTAATTTAATTTAATTTAATTTAATTTAATTTAATTTAATTTAATTTAATTTAATTTAATTTAATTTAATTTAATTTAATTTAATTTAATTTAATTTAATTTAATTTAATTTAATTTAATTTAATTTAATTTAATTTAATTTAATTTAGTTTAATTTAATTTAATTTAATTTAATTTAATTTAATTTATTTAATTTAATTTATTTTAATTAATTTAAATTAATTTAATTTAATTTAATTTAATTTAATTTAATTTAATTTAATTTAATTTAATTTAATTTAATTTAATTTAATTTAATTTAATTTAATTTAATTTAATTTAATTTAATTTAATTTAATTTAATTTAATTTAATTTAATTTAATTTAATTTAATTTAATTTAATTTAATTTAATTTAATTTAATTTAATTTAATTTAATTTAATTTAATTTAATTTAATTTAATTTAATTTAATTTAATTTAATTTAATTTAATTTAATTTAATTTAATTTAATTTAATTTAATTTAATTTAATTTAATTTAATTTAATTTAATTTAATTTAATTTAATTTAATTTAATTTAATTTAATTTAATTTAATTTAATTTAATTTAATTTAATTTAATTTAATTTAATTTAATTTAATTTAATTTAATTTAATTTAATTTAATTTAATTTAATTTAATTTAATTTAATTTAATTTAATTTAATTTAATTTAATTTAATTTAATTTAATTTAATTTAATTTAATTTAGTTTAATTTAATTTAGTTTAATTTAGTTTAATTTAATTTAATTTAATTTAATTTAATTTAATTTAATTTAATTTAATTTAATTTAATTTAATTTAATTTAATTTAATTTAATTTAATTTAATTTAATTTAATTTAATTTAATTTAATTTAATTTAATTTAATTTAATTTAATTTAATTTAATTTAATTTAATTTAATTTAATTTAATTTAATTTAATTTAATTTAATTTAATTTAATTTAATTTAATTTAATTTAATTTAATTTAATTTAATTTAATTTAATTTAATTTAATTTAATTTAATTTAATTTAATTTTGGAGTCACTACCTTGTAAGTCGATAGTCCGGCTCGTTTTTTGGCTCGATGCACGGTTGTAGACGATACACCCAGCTTATTTGCGGCATCTCGGAGAGAGAGGTTAGGGTTTCGCTTGAAACTACCGGCAACTCTCTTTGTCGTCTCAGCGGCTTCCGGTTTTCGATTTCCCCCCGATCCAGACTTCCTGGCTGTCGACAAACGTTCCCCAAACTCTTTAATTACATTTGTAACGGTTGATTTGGCAAGCTTTGCGTGCGAGTAGCTCGGATTTTCGCGATACGCGATCAAAATTTTTATACGCTGCTCTTCTTGCTTGGACGGCATTTTGACAACTGAAGAGTGAATTCCAAAATCAAAATAGGAGCAACATTCTACACACACACACACCTTCAAAATGAGGGGTGTTCAAGTTTGTTAAATGCAAAATTGAAAGAAATACGTCAAGTTTATATTGACCAAATTTTGACCGTATCGCCCTTTATTTAAGATTCGGCCCGGCCGAACTTAGTGCTGTATATACTTGTTTTTACTAACATTGTGTTTCAACCCAGGTTGTTAGCCGATTTAATTTTTAATTCTAGCGATTTTGTAGAAGTACAAAAAATTGTCTCCAAATCGTTTCAGATATAAATATTTGTATATGGGAATATAAGCCTTGATAATAACTCCCAACAAATTTGAAGGATTTGGGATGGTAACACAAATTTTGTTCTACATAATGGTATAATATAGTCGGCTCCGCCCGACTTTAGACTTTACTTACTTGTTTTAACTGACTTAGTCTTCCGAATTTGATTAAAAAGTTAATTGTATCAATTAATTCTTTAATTAAAAATGTCAATCATTGACGTAATTGACTTTATGTTTCTAGTTTGATTTAAAAAATATAATTGTATCAATTATTTTTTTAATAGAACAATTTTTCAGATTCAATTCAAACATTTTAATTGGTAATATTTTGAAGATATTTTTTTCTCTGTATGAATATATCGGAATTCAGAACACCCTTTTATTCCACGCCTAGACAATCTAGCTGGTACTTGAAGAATTTCAATTTTATTACCACCCAGAAAATAATTCTGTTCTAATTGCAGAAACATTTTCTTACGGTTAACTTCATATTGAAATGTCAAAGAAAAGACAAAATTTAAAATTAAACTTTAAGATGGTTTACCATTTTCAAAAATGAAAACGAAGTCACATACACAAAACTAATTACGTGTACAAACATTTTATTCAAAATACGCTGACGGGGGAAAAAATATAAGAGCAATAGAGTGAGAATAAAAATTTTTCTGGCGTTGGGAAAATTTTCCCTGAGGTTTCTCGAAGAAATGTCAGTTTCGTTTAAGAACATTTCAAGACATGTTGAACATGGTTTGCATAACAATTAGAGAGAGAGACAGACGACAATGTAGAAATGTGACAATGAATTCCTACTAGCTGAGTATGTTCCGTCAGTAGCTTAACAAATTGGATTTCCCAAAATAGAACTCGTAAATCTTGAATTTAAAGAAGGAAATATGGCGGTGGTTGTGGGACAACAACCTGTCAATAGAGAAGATTCTCCATTTATTTACCACAAATATTCCAAGATAATTTATACACAATAAGATCATATGTAAATTACTTCATTTACTCATTAGCTTGAGTAAAACTAATATCTGGTAAGATATTTGTCTTCATTTCACTAAAAAAAGACAGATTTTATCAGATGATGTGATATATTGTATGTTTTTTCTGCTTTGTTATAATTCTCATTTTACCATAATTTTTTTTTTATTTCATTGCCTTGTACATGTATTTATATGTTCCACTAAATTTGTGGTTAGTGGCTTCATTTTGGTTAATGTCACTTTTGTTATTTTTTTTCCTAAACCGTATACAAATTTTGTTTATTAGTTGAACATAAAAATTAGGTTTCGCCTATTGTTAAATTTTCGGTGAATTATAAACGCTTCTGACTTTATGAATTATTCATAATTATTATTAGTTTTTGAGACAATATTGACACGTACTTGAAATTCCATGGATTTTGTGTTTTTTTTTTTCTTTTTTGTTCATATAAGAATTCTCTGTAAAATTTTTATTCAAATTTATTGAATATTGGAAATATATATGGGGTTGACTATAACAAGTATCAGTTTGACTATTTAGTAAAATGTATAAGGTTTGAAAATAGCAATAAAAAAAACAGAAAAACAAGTATATACGAACTTAAGTTCGGCCGGGGCGAATCTTAAATACCCACTAATATGAATCAAAAAATATAATTGTTTCCTTAGAAAACTCTTCGTCAGGTTAATGGAAAATACACGCTCACAAAAAATCGCTTCTGTAACATATACTCCCAAACATATTTTGCTTCAAGCATATACATTTTTGGGTATTGCCCAAACATTTATATGTTTGATCTCTTCCAATATATAATATGTTTGAAAGCATATTGGTCTAAACAATATATGTTTGGGTAGTCTAAATTCCAAACATTTTGTATTTTTGCATCCAAATTCAATAATGTTGTCTTCCAAAAAACAATATGTTATTTTGTGAACATATAATATGTTTGGAAGCATTTTGCACCCAAAAATATTATATGCTTAAAAAAATTCTCCCAAACAATATTGTGCTCAAAATTTTATTTATTTTTTTATATATTTACAATCATAATGAATTACGAAAATAAACAGGTAATATAGGTGCTAACAACATAGGTTTTCGACCTGAATGCTCAAAATTTTGTTTCTGCCCAATTGTATATTCCCCCACATCTTTCTCACTTCCACGAGATTTTTTAGTTCTTTTTCTGTAATACAAACATTGTAGAAGAAATTATTCAATTGTATGATTTTTTTTATTTTAATTTTACCTTTTGCCGGACGGGGATTCGAACAGCGGACCACACAGTTTGTAAGGATCAAAGAAGTAGCTGATCAATTGCCCAAGGAAAAATAAAATGTTAATTTTGTAATAACAAGCAACAACCACCAACTTAATTCAATATCGCTCCCTGTTAAATAGCGCTCCAAGCTACTAAACACATATATGTTTATAGGCTATTTCTAAATTAATATATGTTTGCATCCAAGCATATTATATTTACAAACATTTTATGTCCCAAACATAATATGTTATAACATATTAACATATATGTCCCAAACATGTTATGCTAGTTTATGAACATTATATGCTTGCACTCAAAAATATTGTGTTTAAAAATTTGTGTTCCAAACATATAATGTTTATAGCCAAACATATGAAAAACAGTCTTTTTCATCCGTGTAAATATACAGAATTTTAGGTGGATTTGATGATAGATACACCTAGACCTCGCTTTGCGTCGCAGATACGTTCCAAAAAAACACGACGCAAACTCAAACGACGCAAATTGAATTATGAGTTTCTGCTAGAGGTGGGCACGTGACACGAAATTGTCGTGACTCAAGCGTGAGTCGTGAGTCAAGCTCATGACAACGGCGTGAGTGTGCGGTAGCGTGATTAACAAACCAAAATGTCGTGCGTGAGCGTGAGTCACGAAAATATTATCTTCGTGAGTGTGCGTGAGTTAAGATTTACGCTCACGAAAATAATCCTGCTCACCAACATAAAACGCTTAAGAGTTAAATTCATTTACAATTTTAGTGACACCTGGGATGTTAAGAGTGTAATAACGCTCTCGATTTTAATAATGCTCATGTTTTCAGACGCGTCGCTAAGGTAAATTACTCAAAAAATTGTTCGTGAGTCACGACATTTTTCGTGAGTCACGATATTTTTCGTGAGTCACGGTATTTTTCGTGAGTCACGACATTTTCGTGCGTGAGTGTGCGTGAATACAAATTTTCTTTTCGTGAGTGTGCGTGAGCGTGTGTCCTACCAAACAATATCGTGCGTGAGTGTGCGTGAGTAAGATTTTTCCGTCGTGAGCGTGAGTAAAATATTACTCACGTGCACACCTCTAGTTTCTACACGCATGTTGAAAAAAACGTTTGGAAAACGTTTACCGAAAACGTTTTTCTTTTGTTAGAGTTTTTTGAATTGCTTCGATAATTTTAAACTTTTATCACCAAAAAAATTCGTTTGTTACAAAATTTTTATTTTTTCAATAAAAAAAGTTATTTTCCATTTCGTCCATTCGTTTATATCAAATACTGTTCTTTTCTGACTTTAGGTCGTTAATAAGACACATTTTACAGTTCAAAATTTAATATACTACAATGTAATGTTGAACATTTTTTCGGAATCTTCCGAACATATCTGGAATACATGTAAAAAAAAAAAAAACTTTGGTCGAAGCAGGGATCGAACCCACGACCCTTGGCATGCAAGTCGGACGTAGCAACCATTGCTCCACGGTGCCAAACTAAATGTTTGTTTCTGTTAAGTAAACTTTGTTTATTCGGTTCGTGGGCGCCGCAAGCTATGCTATATAAATATAACTTATATGGATATTTATCTATTGATGACCATAACAGGTACATAGCTCAGTGGTTAGTGTGTTGGCTTACAAAGTGCATGGTCCGCGGTTCGATTCTCCGTCCAGGCGAAAAGTAAAAAAATTAAAAAATTTAGAAAATCGTATAATTTCTTCTACATTGTTGGTATTACAGGAAAAGGTGTTAAGAACTAAAAAAACTCGTGGATGTGAGAAAGATGTGAGGGAAAATGCAATTAGCAAGAAAACAATGTTTTTTTGAGTTTGTCTTTATGAAATTGTTTTTACATCCTGGAAAAGAATGAACGTTTATCACAAAAAGTATATACTTTTCTTCCAAATACACTCCCTTACAGCGAAAAGCAAATGAGAAACGAACTTTGTTTGTCTAAAATTTCGTTTGGGAGGAAAGAATTATTTTTTTTGCGTGTATGGCAAACTATCCAAAGATTGGAGATAGATAATAACGCAACTTTGAAAATCTAACGACGCAAAGTGAAAACTAGTACTAATTCTACAGCGACGCAACTTCGAAACAACGCAAAACGAAACGACGCAAACCGAGGTCTAGATGTACTCTTCCAAGCAAACATATATACCAACATAAAAATCGGGAGACTTAACCCATCCAAAAAATGGATCGATCCACACCATATTCGCTACACCTATTTACGGACCGAAAATACTTGTAAATGTTGAATTTCCAACAAATCGGATAAAATTTTGCGGTGTCTTGCAGTCATATCGGGAGTTCGTTTTATATGGGGGCTTTATCAAAATCGATCGATACGCCCCATATTCGTCTTACTTATGTGTGGACTCAAAATACCTCTTGATTTTGAATTTCAGGCAAATCGCATAAAAATTGGGATGTCTACACACTTAACAGGTTAGCTGATAAGTCCCCGGTCTAACAAAGAAAAACACATTTTTTTGTCAAAATTCGTTTTTATTATTCAACATAGTTCCCTTCAAGAGCTATACAACGATTATAACGACCTTCCAATTTTTTGATACCATTTTGGTAGCACTCCTTCGGTTTTGCCTCAAAATAGGTCTCAGTTTCGGCGATCACCCCTTCATTGCAGCCAAATTTTTTCCCTGCGAGCATCTTTTTGAGGTCTGAGAACAAGAAAAAGTCGTTGGGGCCAGATCTGGAGAACACGGTGGGTGGGGAAGCAATTCGAAGCCCAATTCATGAATTTTTGCCATCGTTCTCAATGACTTGTGGCACGGTGCGTTGTCTTGGTGGAACAACACTTTTTTCTGCTTCATATGTGGCCGTTTTGTCGCGATTTCGACCTTCAAACGCTCCAATAATGCCATATAATAGTCACTGTTAATGGTTTTCCCCTTCTCAAGATAATCAATAAAAATTATTCCATGCGCATCCCAAAAAACAGAGGTCATTACTTTGCCAGCGGACTTTTGAGTCTTTCCACGCTTCGGAGACGGTTCACCGGTCGCTGTCCAGTCAGCCGACTGTCGATTTAACTCAGGAGTGTAGTGATGGAGCCATGTTTCATCCATTGTCACATATCGACGAAAAAACTCGGGTGTATTACGAGTTAACAGCTGCAAACACCGCTCAGAATCATCAACACGCTGTTGTTTTTGGTCAAATGTGAGCTCTCTAAAAACCATGCAAAAATTGGTCCACATCGGTCCAAAACTATATATAGTCCCCATATAAACCGATCCCCAGATTTGACCTCCGTTGCCTCGTGGATGAGAAAAATTCATCCGATTCGGTTGAAATTTGGTACGTGGTGTTAGTATATGGTCTCTAACAACCATGCAAAAATTGGTCCACATCGGTCCATAATTATATGTAGCCGCCATATAAACCGTTCCCCAGATTTGACCTCCGGAGTCCCTTGGAAGAGCAAAATTCACCCAATCCGATTGAAATTTGGTACGTGGTGCTAGTATATGGTCTCTAACACCCATGCAAAATTGGTCCACATCGGTCCATAATTATACACTAATAGAAAAAATTGCGTTTCACAATCGTGAACGGACGTTGTCAAAATGAAACGGAAACGTACACATAAAATCAAAACGGAATGTTCATGATTTCGTCCACGGGTGTTCACGATTTCATGAACGGCATTCGTTTTTCTTTGGCCACGAAAAGTCTTAAAATAATCGTTAGACGTTGTTATACCAACTCCGCCTTTGGTGCAATGTGCTAAGGCGACTGTTAACGCGTATCGTACATGCAACACAGGTTCGAGTCACGGTAGCGGAAATATTTTTTTAATTTTGTTTATAAATTCGTAACCATTACGTTTTCAGATCATGAACGCTGGTTGTTGTTTCGACAACGTATGGTGTCATTTTTACGTTGTCTGATTGATCCCCTCTTTTCTCAGTTTGACAACACATGAACGGATCGTTTCGAAATGATCACGCCGTTCATGATTTTTTCTATGGGTGTATATAGCCCCCATTTAATCCGATGCCCAGATTTGACCTTCGGAGCTCTTGGAGGAGCAAAATTCATCCGATTCGGTTGAAATTTGGTACGTTGTGAAATTTGGTACATTGCGCTAGTATATGGCCGCTAACAACCATGCCAAACTTGGGCCATATCGGTCTATAGTTATATAAAGCCGTTCCCCAAAAAAATCTACCAAAATTTTATTTCTATAGAAAATTTGTCAACATTTTATTATTTATTATACAAAATTTTCTCAACATTTTATTTCTATAGAAAATTTTGTCAAAATTTTATTACAATAATTTTTTTTTTTCAAAATTTTATTTCTATAGAAAATTTTGTCAAAATTTTATTTCTATAGAAAATTTTGTCAAAATTTTATTACAATACAAAATGTTGTCAAAACTTCATTTCTATAGAAAATTTTGTCAAAATTTTATTACAATACAAAATTTTTTCAAGATTATATTTCTATAGAAAATTTTGTCAAAATTTTATTTCTATAAAAATTTTTGTCAAACTGAATTATATACGTATTTAATCGGCCTTTTTTGTGTAATATATATACCCCGTATGGACTAACTTACAATTGAGAAGACGGTGTTAAGAAGTTTTAAGATACCTTGCCATCGGCAAGTGTTACCGCAACACACACGCAGAGAAGGAATATGATCACCTCAAACATGTTTCAAGAGCAAAATGTTATTTTTGTATGGTGACCATGTAACATATTTGTCACTAAAATGGTATTTTCTCGTCAAATATAACCTGCTTGCCGAAATCAGATACATGATTTCCGACAAAATAACATGGTTGCGAAAACCATGTTACATGGTCACCACCCAGCAATAGCATTTTGCTCTTAAAACATGTTTGAGGTGATCATATTCCTTCTCTGGGTGCAAGTAATTCGATTGTGGATGACAGTCTTTAGTACACGTTTCTATGCAATCCATGGTGGAGGGTATATAAGATTCGGCGTGGCCGAACTTACGGCCGTATATACTTGTTCTGTAGTTAATTTTTTTCCTTTAAAAAACTTTAGTTTTTACAATGTACCTGTAGTAATATAAACCATCAATTTCTTGTAAAACTAATGGATTACTGTATACTACATCTGATAATTTTAGCTTAAAATGTTACATTTCCCATTGATATTAATGTGTATATAATTTCCATCTTTTTCCAGGTACGTTATTGCCAAAGTTCAATAGTTATTCATTTATGGTAAGAAGTAACTTCAGTTTATTCTTAATTTCTAGAAATTCGCCATAAAAGACTCTTCAATATATGTAATATTTTTTTTAAAATTTTTTATACATATATTTTTTGATTTATGAATATAATTCATGAATTTTTTGTATATTTTGTCAAACTTTTATTTCTATAGAAAATTTTGTCAAAATTTTATTTCAATAGAAAATTTTGTCAAAATTTTATTTCTATAGAAAATTTTGTCAAAATTTTATTTCTTTACAAAAAAATGTGCAAAATTTTAGTTCCATAAAATTTTTTGCAAAATTTTATTTGTATAGAAAATTTTGTCAAAATTTTATTTCTATAGAAAATTTTATCAAAATTTTATTTCTATAGAAAATTTTGGCAAAATTTCATTTCTATAGGAAATTTTTTCAAAATTTTATTTTTATAAAAAATTTTGCTAAATTTTAGTTCTATAAAAGTTTTTGCAAAATGTTATTTCTATACAAAATTTTCTGCAACATTTTATTTCTATAGAAAATTTTATCAACATTTTATTTCTATAAAAAATTTTGCAAAATTTTAGTTCTATAAAAATTTTTGCAAGATTTTTGTTTCTATAGAAAACTTTCTGCAACATTTTATTTCTATAGAAAATCTTCCGAAATTTTTATTTCTATAGAAAATTTTTTGAAAATAGTATTTCTATAGAAAATTTTATTTCTATTGAAAATTTTCTGGAAATTTCTATAGAAAATTTTCCGCAAAATTTTATTTCTATGGAAAATTCTCTGAAAATTGTATTTCTATGGAAAATTTTCTAAAAATTGTATTTCTATGGAAAATTATCTGAAAATTTTATTTCTTAGAAAATTTTCTGAAAATTTTATTTCTATAGAGAATTTTTGCAAAATTTTATTTGTATAGAAAATTTTCGGAAATTTTTTTTTTCCAATGGAAATTATTTCTATAGAAAATTTTCTGAAAATTTTATTTCTATAGAACATTTTTCTGAAAATTTTATTTCTATAGAAAATTTTTACAAAATTTTATTTCTATAAAAAATTTTCTGAAAATTTTTGCTTCTACAGAATTTTTTATGACAATTTTATTTCTATAGAAAAATTTGTCAAAATTTTATTTCTATAGAAAATTTTTATCAACATTTTATTTCTATAAAAATTTTTGCAAAATTTTAGTTCTATAAAATTTTTTGCAAAGATTTTTGTTTCTATAGAAAATTTTCTGCAACATTTTATTTCTATAGAAAATTTTCTAAAAATTTTATTTCTATAGGAAATCTTCTGAAAATATTATTTCTATAGAAAATTTTCTGAAAATTTTATTTCTATAGAAAATTTTCTGAAAATTGTATTTCTATAGAAAATTTTCTGCAAAATTTTATTTCTATTGAAAATTCTCTGAAAATTGTATTTCTTTAGAAAATTTTCTACAACATTTTATTTCTATTGAATATTTTGTTTCTATAAAAAAATTTATCAACATTTTATTTCTATAGAAAATTTTCCAAAAATTTTATTTCTATAGCAAATTTTCTGAAAATTGTATTTCTACAGAAAATTTTCTCAAAATTTTATTTCTATAGAAAATTTTCTGAAAATTTTATTTCTATAGAAAATTTTATGAAAATTGTATTTCTATAGAAAATTTTCTCAAAATTTTACTTCTATAGAAAATTTTCTCAAAATTTTATTTCTATAGAAAATTTTCTGAAAATTGTATATCTATAGAGAACTTTCTGGAACTTTTATTTCTACAGAAATTTTTCTAAAAATTTTATTTTTATAGAACATTTTCTTCAACATTTTATTTCTATAGAAAATGTTCTTAAAATTTTTTTGCTATAGAAAATTTTCTGAAAATTTTATTTCTATAGAAAATTGTCTGAAAATTTTATTTCTATAGAAAATTTTCTAAAAATTTTATTTCTATAGACAATTTTATTTCTATGAAATTTCTCTGAGAATTTTATTTCTGTAGAGAACTTTCTGGAAATTTTATTTCTACAGAAATTTTTCTATAAAAATTTTATTTCTATAGAAAATTTTCCGCAACATTTTATTTTTATAGAAAATTTTCCGCAACATTTATTTCTATAGAAAATTTTCTGCAACATTTTATTTCTATAGAAAATTTTCTGAAAATTTTATTTCTATAGAAAATTTTGTCAAAATTTTAATTCTATAGAAAATTTTCTGAAAATTTTATTTCTTTAGAAAAAATTGTCAAAAATTTATTTCTATAGAAAATTAGCTGAACATTTTATTTCTTTAGAAAATTTTCTGAAAATTTTATTTCTATAGAAATTTTTTTTGAAAATTTTATTTCTATAGAATTTTTTTTTTGAAAATTTTATTTCTATAGAAAATTTTCTAAAAATTTTATTTTTATAGAAAATTTTCTGAAAATTTTGTTTCTATAGAAAATTTTGTCAACATTTTAGTTCTTATGCTCCATCGTGGGTTGCGGGTACACAATCCATGATGGAGCAAACATACGATTCGTCTTGGCCGAACCTTCGACCATATATCCATGTTTTTCTTACTTATTTATGTTTCCAATTAAGGACAAATACCACATGTTAAATATGAATATTTTAAAACAAAAAGGACTACATACAGGCATATGATAAACCCAAAACTTCATTCATTCACAAAAGTGGCCAATATTTTGTTTTTTGTAGAGCTAAATTTACGAAATTCCCATACACATAAAAACGGCATTGATGGTTCGGAGCACAAGACAGGCATATGACAAAAATATCTGAGGTTAAAATTAGTTTTTGCATACTTTGACACATGGTGATGACCAAAGGGAAATCCAGAGAAAAGAATATAAAAATAAAATATTCAGATTTTATTATTATTTTCTGGTGTTGTTTTTTTTTTTTTTTGTAAAAAGGTCAATTTAGGCTACAAAAAGAGTGAGAAAATTGTGATTGAGGGTTATATAAAAATTGGATTTATTTTGATTACATATGTTGTTAAATATTTTAATTAATTTTTTTATGTATTCAAAATTACAAATTATATTGCAAAAATAAATTAACAGTTATTGTTCTCTTTATAGTATTTTGAGAGATTTATTATTTTTTTTTACCTTTTTTCATTTTTTAAGTTGATTTCAAAATCAAAACGCCACTAATTAACAGCGCTTGAATGTTTGTAAAATGGTTTTTAGTATTTTCCCCAAATTTTTGTCCATGAGCTTTTAAGTTGCCGGTTATGCATGTCTTGTCGCCTTTCTCTTATTATCTGAAATGTATGGAGTTTTTGTCTACATCTCTTGCTCCTCTTCTCATAATGGAAGATGTTGAAAAGTATTAATGTTGACATTTACTACGACAACCAAATTAACGAATGCTCTTAGAGTATTAAAATGACGTCAAATAAAATTTTGATTTTATGTTCATTGACACATTTTTTGGATAATGGACTTTTAAGGTAACTTTAAAAATTGTTTGAGCATAACTAAACTAAACATGAGAAAGTATGGCACAAACGGAATTTGTTTTTGCGTCCAGTGACAGTTCATTTTATAATTTATTATTTTGTAAAAAAATTATTTTTATAGAAAATTTTGTAATTTTTTTTCTATAGAAAATTTTGTCAAAATTTTATTTCTATAGAAAATGTTGTCAAAATTTTATTTCTATAGAAAATGTTGTCAAAATTTTATTTCTATAGAAAATTTTGTCAAAATTTTTTTTCTATAGAAAATTTTGTCAAAATTTTATTTCTATAGAAAATTTTGTCAAAATTTTATTTCTATAGAAAATTTTATGAAAATTTTATGAAAATTTTATTTCTATAGAAAATTTTGTCAAAATTTTATTTCTATAGAAAATTTTGTCAACATTTTATTTCTATAGAAAATTTTGTCAAAATTTTATTTCTATAGAAAATTTTGTCAAAATTTTATTTCTATAGAAAATTTTATGAAAATTTTATGAAAATTTTATTTCTATAGAAAATTTTGTCAAAATTTTATTTCTATAGAAAATTTTGTCAACATTTTATTTCTATAGAAAATTTTTCAAAAATTTCTATAGAAAATTTAGTCTAAATTTTATTTGTATAGAAAATTTTGTCTAAATTTTATTTCTATAGAAAATTTTGTCAAAATTTTATTTCTATAGAAAATTTTGGCAAAATTTTTATTTCTATAGAAAATTTTGTCAAAATTTTATTTCTATAGAAAACTAGCCGAACCCGGCCCGCTTCGCTGCGCCTTCCTGATTTTTTAAAACTGAGAGACTTTTTGGTAAAAAATATCTCATTTTTGGGGGAGAACCTTATCCTTCACAGAATATTTCGAATCATAAGATAATAAAAAAAGACAATGATGACGGATTTTTTTTTAGGTTAAAGAAGAAAATAAAGCCCACATACGATATATGGTTCCCGGTGAACACAACATTTGTCTTTCATCTGTGGTTTATTTTTCTTGGTGTTACCCATAGCAATTTTAGTCGTTCAGCAGAATTGTCGCTTACTTTAAAGAGATATTTCACTCAGGAAGTGTTTCACGTATTGTGTATTTAAATTTCTGCGAATAATAATATTAATAATAATTTTAATAAAATGTGATAACATGTAAACTTGGAAATGACATTGTTCCGACAATTCGTAACCCACGTTTTTATTGCTGGGCCTTCAATCAAAATTTCATGAAGGTATCAATCAAAAAATAAACCGGAGAAGTCTTTTAAAGAGTAGGACCTTCAAAGTCCCCTTACTGGCATAACAAATGAAAGACATCTTTTTCTTCCTCATGGGTGGAATCCATGGAGGAAGATAAAAACACTCTATGTTTCCTGTCAATTAAATGAGAGAAAGTAAATATTTAAAAGTTCTAAAAATATAATCATTACATTTTTTAAAATGTCGGTTACAGGGACGATGCTTTTCCGAATATATACCGGAAAATGAAGTACCCTCTTATGTAAATGGAAAGGAGCGTCCCATCCAGGGCAAATATCAAAAAATTTAATATTTAGTTCCCATAAAGGATCATCCTCTACTTGCCCAGCACATTTTGGCCCAATTTTCAAAATGTCGGGCTAGGAGGAAATCTCCCTTCCCATCCAAATGTTAAAAATTAGGTACACCATATTAACTTCATAGCCCCCACCTTCCCTGTAAATTTCAAGTAAATCGGAGAAGTTTTGTTTTTGTTATTGATGGTTTCTTTTGCAATCTTTTTTATTATTGTTTAAAATGAAATAAAATTAAATTATGTTCACTGTACTTTAAAAAAAAAGGTTCAGAAAAGATCTCCCTCTCCAACCAAATATCGAAAACTAATGTGGCGGGTCTTTGTCTAGATGCCAACCCCAGCCCTGAAAATTCAAACAAATCGAAAAACTTACATTCAATTTTCGGGAGCCACCGTGGTGCAATGGTTAGCATGCCCGCCTTGCATACACAAGGTCGTGGGTTCGATTCCTGCTACGACCGAACACCAAAAAGTTTTTCAGCGGTGGATTATCCCACCTCAGTAATGCTGGTGACATTTCTGAGGGTTTCAAAGCTTCTCTAAGTGGTTTCACTGGAATGTGGAACGCCGTTCGGACTCGGCTATAAAAAGGAGGTCCGTTGTCATTGAGCTTAACATGGAATCGGGCAGCACTCAGTGATAAGAGAGAAGTTCACCACTGTGGTATCACAATTGACTGAATAGTCTAAGTGAGCCTGATACATCGGGCTGCCACATAACCTAACCTAACCTAACCTACATTCAATTTAAAAAAAATCGGGCAAGGGGATGTCCCACTCCCCAATCAGATATCAAAAATGGGGCACCCTATTTTTTTACAGCATGGTCACCCTCTACGTTCTCTGAAAATTTCAACTAAATGGAATTATCCGTTTTCGAGCTCAAGTTAATCGCAGAACTCAAGTCACTGGAATTCAAAGTCGGGCAAGGGTAAGCTCCCCTCCACTTCCAAATATCAGAATATAATGTTGTACCCCATATTAATTCCATTCCCACTTAAATTTCAAGTAAATCGGAGAAGTTTAGTTTTTTCGGACAAAGGACAGGTCTCCTCCTTGACCATATATCGAAAAATAAAGTAGCGGATCTTTGCCAAGAGGCCACCCCTAAAGGGCGATACGGTCAAAATTTGGTCAATATAAACTTGACGTATTTCTTTCAATTTTGCATTCAAAAAACCTGAACCTGAAGGTATGTGTGTGTAGAATATTGCTCCTATTTTGATTTTGGAATGCACTCTTCAGTTGTCAAAATGCCGTCCAAGCAAGAAGAGCAGCGTATCAAAATTTTGCTCGCGCATCGCGAAAATCCGAGCTACTCGCACGCAAAGCTGGCAAAATCGCTAAAAGTTGCCAAATCAACCGTTACAAATGTAATTAAAGTGTTTGGGGAACGTTTGTCGACAGCCAGGAAGTCTGGATCGGGGAGAAATCGAAAACCGGAAACCCTAACCTCTCTCTCCGAGATGCCGCAAATAAGCTGGGTGTATCGTCTACAACCGTGCATCGAGCCGGACTATCGAGTTACAAGAAGGTAATGACTCCAAATCGCGATGATAAACAAAATACGACGGCCAAAACACGATCCCGGAGGCTGTACACGACGATGCTGACGAAGTTTGACTGCGTGGTAATGGACGACGAAACCTACGTCAAAGCCGACTACAAGCAGTTTCCGGGACAGGAGTTTTATACGGCAAAAGGAAGGGGAAAGGTAGCAGATATTTTCAAGCACATAAAACTGTCAAAGTTCGCAAAGAAATATCTGGTTTGGCAAGCCATCTGTACCTGTGACTTGAAAAGCAGCATTTTCATAGCTTCCGGGACTGTCAACCAAGAAATTTACGTGAAAGAGTGTTTGAATAAACGTCTGCTGCCTTTCCTGAAGAAACACGGTTGTTCCGTACTGTTTTGGCCGGATTTGGCATCTTGCCATTACGCCAAAAAGGCCATGGAGTGGTACGCCGCCAACAACGTGCAAGTGGTTCCCAAGGACAAGAACCCTCCCAACACGCCAGAGCTCCGCCCAATTGAGAAATACTGGGCTATTGTCAAGCGGAACCTAAAGAAGACCAAAAAACTGCTAAGGACGAGCAGCAGTTCAAGGCAAACTGGCTTTCTGCGGCGAAGAAGGTGGACAAGGTGGCTGTACAAAATCTGATGGCAGGTGTCAAGCGTGAGGCCCGGCAATTCGGATTTGGAAAAGCGAAAGCCCTACTGAATATTTTTCCTGAATTTTATACTAATTGAACTTGAATTGAAAAAGAATTTTTTCTAATTGAACTTGAATTGAAAAAGAAATTAGATTTTTTTAAATAAACGATGTACACGCGTTTTCCCTTGACCAAATTTTGACCGTATCACCCTTTAATCTTTCCTGAAAATTTCAAACAAATCGAAGAACTTTGGTCCAATTTTCAAAAAGTCGCGCAATGGGCAAGTCCCCCTCCTCGAACAGACCTACAAAAAATGAGGTACCCTATTTTCACCACAAGAGCACCCTCTACGTTCTCTGAAAATTTCAAGTAAATCGGTTCAGCCCTTGTCATTTAATGCGTAACTTTATCTCAACTAATTTCAAATGTTTGATATGTCGTCGTCTATTTTTCAATTCTCTAGCATCCATATTAGACCTAGTTTTAAACTTCAATGGCTATGAGAGCCTTCATTCATTGATTTGGATTCGCTATATAAATTTGTCAAAGTGGCATTAGCAAATGTTTCAAACATGTGATAAAAACTCAATCCATGTTTGAAAAATCACTGCAGCCTTGCTAAGCACAAAACTACGAAACAGTTGATAAAACGACATTTTTTTCACAAACTTCCTGTTCACAAAAAAAACAAAATCACTTGCTGTTAAGTGCGGGAAAACGCAATCACTGAAGCGTAAACATTTGAGCTTTAAATGTAGGGGTGGTATGGCATATAAACGCAAAAAATGAAATAAAATAAAAAAAATAAGCAGGCGATAAAATTCAATTGCTCGATATGAACTTAGCTCTCTCTAAACTGTCAAAAACAAAAAAATAATAAGCATATTTTATAGAAAGCCGCTGATTTTACGGGGCTTATCGCACATATTGTTTTTAATCATCGTATATTTTCTTGGAAAAATCCAATGTTAATTTGTCAAAAGTTTATAATTTATTAATCATGAACATACATTTTTTTGTGGTTCTAAATCGATGTGATGTGACAGATCGCATAGTGTGAACATTATGTGAACATAGTGTGAACAATAACCTAATTTTTATGACTTATTTGAGAATAAAAAATTTATTGCCATGTAAGGGACTCAATTTGGACTCTTTAAGAGTATTGATAAATAATCTCAAATACTAACCGTCATATACAAACAATTAAAAGGAAACTTTAAGGCAACTTTAATCGTATAAATTCGTTCGATAAAATCTCACCAAATTGTTTAGTTAACATTTATACACCTGAAAATATTTTTGGTTTCACCTTTCACACTAACTCTATGTGAAAATGTTGTATTTTCATTTAATGTCCATATTTAGAACAATAAGCAACTTGACATTGATTATTGAAAAATCTACTATAAATGAAACGTATTGATAACTAAAATGCAACGTTAAAATAAATCAACTAATTTCCTAAATAAATCAATTTATTTTGTAACAAGAGATCAATGCCCTGGAATTCTTTTGTTATATAATACTGGCGCCCAACGTGGGGTCTCCCCAAATTGTAGGTCAATACACTTGTTTTTTTTTTACACAAGTCGTTACCTCTACACATGAAAATATTTTCGGGTTCACATTTCACATTAACACTAAGTTAAGAAATTTTTATTTTCACTTAAATTACATATCTGGAGCAATCATGAACTTACCAGTGATTAATGAAAAGTCTATCTTAAATTAATATGCTACATCAAAATAAATCTGCCAATTTCTTAAATAAATTAATTTATTTTCTAAAATAATATATTTCTAAAATAAGATGCCCTGGAATTGTTTTATTCTAAATAGACCGCGTTAGGGGGGAGACCTCTAAATGGAGGTTTATATACTGTTTTTTTACACCTTTCTGAAAATATTTTTTTTTGTTTTACCTCTCACATTAACTCAATGCAAAATTTTTATTTTCTACAGCAATCAGCAACTTGACATTGATTAATGAAAAATCTACTCTAAATGAAGCGTGTGGATGATAACTTTGCAACATCAAAATAAATCAACTAATTTCCTAAATAAATCAATTTATTTTCCAAAATCTAAGATCAATGCCCTGGAAATGTATTATTCTATAATAAATCACTGGCGCCCAACGTGGGGTCTCCTGGTTTTCTTTAAACAAGTCGTTAACCTTTCTACATCTGAAAATATTTTTGGTTTCACCTTTCACATTAACTTAGTTTGAAAAAATCAATAATAGATCATTAGCCCCACACGTGAAAATAGCGATTTTTTTTAAGTATTTGAAATCAAACGTTTTAAATAAGCATTACAACCACGGTTGCCACTCGAACCAACAATAATCTACCAAAATGTGGGAAATATTTTACAAAACAACTACGAACCAAAAAAAACTTTTTCCAAAATTTTATTTCCATTGAAATTTTTGTCAAAATTTTATTCGTATCGAACATTTTGTCAAAATTTTATTTCTATAAAAACATTTTCAATAGTTTATTTCTATAGAAAATCTTTGCAAAATGTTATTTCTATAGAAAATTTTTGCAAAATTTTATTTCTATAGAAAATTTTTGCAAAATGTTATTTCTATAGAAAATTTTGTTAAAATTTTATGTCCATAGAAAATTTTGTCAACATTTTATATCTATAGAGTTTTGGAAAAATGTTATCTCTATAGAAAATTTTGTCAAAATTTTATTTCCATAAAAAATTTTTGCAAAATTTTATTTCCACAGAAAATTTTGCCCAGATTTTAGTTCCATAGAAAATTTTGTCAAAATGTTATTTCTATACAAAATTTTGTCAAAATTTTATTTCTATAGAAAATTTTTGCAAAATTTTATTTCTATAGAAAATTTTGTCAAAATTTTATTTTTATAAAAAAATTTTGCAAAATTTTGTTTCCATAGAAAATTTTGCCCAGATTTTAGTTCCATAGAAAATTTTGTCAATATTTTATTTCTATAAAAAATTTTTGCAAAATTTTATTTCTATAGAAAATTTTGTCAAAAATTTATTACCATAGAAAATTTTGTTCAGATTTTAGTTCTATAGAAAATTTTGTCAAAATTTTATTTCTATAGAAAATTTTTCAAAAGTTTATTTCTATAGAAATTTTTGTCCAGATTTTAGTTCTACAGAAAATTTTGTCAAAATTTTATTTCTATAGAAATTTGTTGTCAAAATTTTATTTCTATAGAAAATTTTGTCAAAATTTTATTTCTATAGAAAATTTTGTCAAAATTTTATTTCTATCGAAAATTTTTTGGAAAATTTTATTTCCATAGAAAATTTTGTCCAGATTTTAGTTCCATAGAAAATTTTGTCAAAATGTTGTTTCTATACAAAATTTTGTCAAAATGTTATTTCTGTACAAAATTTTGTCAAAATTTTATTTCTATAGAATATTTTAGCAAAATTTTATTTCCATAGAAAATTTTTGCAAAATTTTATTTCCATAGAAAATTTTGCCCAGATTTAAGTTGCATAGAAAATTTTGTCAAAATGTTATTTCTATACAAAATTTTATTTCTAAAGAAAATTTTTTAAAAAATTTGATTTCTATAGAAAATTTTGTCAAAATTTTATTTCTAGGTAAAATGTATTCAAAATTTTATTTCTAAAGAAAATTTTGTCAAATTTTATTTCTATAGAACATTTTTGCAAACTTTTATGTCTATAGAAAATGTATGCATAATCTTTTTCTATAGCAAATTTTTGCAAAATTTTATTTCTATAGAAAATTTTGTCAAAATTTTATTTCTATAGAAATTTTTTTCAAAATTTTATTTCTATAGAAAATGTTGTCAAAATTTTATTTCTTTAGACAATTTTCTCAAAAATTTTATTTTTTATAGAAATTTTGTAAACGTTTTTTTCTATAGAAAATTTTGTCAAAATTTTATTTCTATAGAAAATTTTGTCAAAATTTTATTTCCATAGAAAATTTTGTCCAAATTTTAGTTCTACAGAAAATTTTGTCTAAATTTTATTTTTATAGAAAATTTTGTCAACATTTTATTTCTATAGAAAATTTTGTCAAAATTTTATTTCATTCGTGTTTTGTTTTTTATTGTGGGTTTGTACTTCAATCATATTTGTTGTTTTGATCTCAGCTGTAAAACCATTGTGTTGACTAAATTACAAGAGTAGAAACGTGCGTCCATCCAACCATCTTGCAGTCTATAGGGCTTTGCCCAAATAAATTTGATAAAATTTTATTTCTATAAAAAATTTTGTCAAAATTTTATTTCTATAGAAAATTTTGTCAAAATTTTATTTCCATAAAAAATTTTTGCAAAATTTTATTTCCACAGAAAATTTTGCCCAGATTTTAGTTCCATAGAAAATTTTGTCAAAATGTTATTTCTATACAAAATTTTGTCAAAATTTTATTTCTATAGAAAATTTTTGCAAAATTTTATTTCTATAGAAAATTTTGTCAAAATTTTATTTTTATAAAAAATTTTTGCAAAATTTTGTTTCCATAGAAAATTTTGCCCAGATTTTAGTTCCATAGAAAATTTTGTCAATATTTTATTTCTATAAAAAATTTTTGCAAAATTTTATTTCTATAGAAAATTTTGTCAAAAATTTATTACCATAGAAAATTTTGTTCAGATTTTAGTTCTATAGAAAATTTTGTCAAAATTTTATTTCTATAGAAAATTTTTCAAAAGTTTATTTCTATAGAAATTTTTGTCCAGATTTTAGTTCTACAGAAAATTTTGTCAAAATTTTTTTTCTATAGAAATTTGTTGTCAAAATTTTATTTCTATAGAAAATTTTGTCAAAATTTTATTTCTATAGAAAATTTTGTCAAAATTTTATTTCTATAGAAAATTTTTTGGAAAATTTTATTACCATAGAAAATTTTGTCCAGATTTTAGTTCCATAGAAAATTTTGTCAAAATGTTATTTCTATACAAAATTTTGTCAAAATTTTATTTCTATAGAATATTTTAGCAAAATTTTATTTCCATAGAAAATTTTTGCAAAATTTTATTTCCATAGAAAATTTTGCCCAGATTTAAGTTCCATAGAAAATTTTGTCAAAATGTTATTTCTATACAAAATTTTATTTCTAAAGAAAATTTTTTAAAAAATTTGATTTCTATAGAAAATTTTGTCAAAATTTTATTTCTATGTAAAATGTATTCAAAATTTTATTTCTAAAGAAAATTTTGTCAAATTTTATTTCTATAGAACATTTTTGCAAACTTTTATGTCTATAGAAAATGTATGCATAATCTTTTTCTATAGCAAATTTTTGCAAAATTTTATTTCTATAGAAAATTTTGTCAAAATTTTATTTCTATAGAAATTTTTTTCAAAATTTTATTTCTATAGAAAATTTTGTCTAAATTTTATTTCTATAGAAAATTTTGTCAACATTTTATTTCTATAGAAAATTTTGTCAAAATTTTATTTCATTCGTGTTTTGTTTTTTTATTGTGGGTTTGTACTTCAATCATATTTGTTGTTTTGATCTCAGCTTTAAAACCATTGTGTTGACTAAACTACAAGAGTAGAAACGTGCGTCCATCCAACCATCTTGCAGTCTATAGGGCTTTGCCCAAATAAATTTGGTAAAATTTTATTTCTATAAAAAATTTTGTCAAAATTTTATTTCTATAGAAAATTTTGTCAAAATTTTAGTTCTATAGAAAATTTTGTCAAAATTTTTTTTCTATAGAAAATTTTGTCAAAATTTTATTTCTATAGAAAATTTTGTCAAAATTTTATTTCTATAGAAAATTTTGTCAAAATTTTATTTCTGTAAAAAATTTTGTCAAAATTTTATTTCTATAGAAAATTTTGTCAAAATTTTATTTCTATAGAAAATTTTGTCAAAATTTTATTTCTATGGACAATTTTGTCAAACTTTTATTTCTATAGAATTTTTATTTTTAATGTTCGCAAAATTGTATTTTAGTAGAACATTTTTTCAACATTTTTTCTTTCTATAGAACATTTTTGCAAGCTTGTATTTCTATAGAACATTTCTATAGAACATTTTTGCAAACTTTTATGTCTATAGAAAATGTATGCAAAATCTTTTTCTATAGCAAATTTTTGCAAAATTTTATCTCTATAGAAAATTTTGTCAAAATTTTATTTCTATAGAAAATTTTGTCAAAATTTTATTTCTTTAGACAATTTTCTCAAAAATTTTATTTTTTTATAGAAAATTTGTCAAAATTTTATTTCTATGGAAAATTTTGTCAAAATTTTATTTCAATTGAGAATTTTGTCAAAATTTTATTTCTATAGAAAATTTTGTCAAAATTTTATTTCTATTTTGTTAAATTTTTATTTCTATAGCAAATTTTGTCAAAATTTTGTTTCTATAGAACATTTTTGCAAACTTTTATGTCTATAGCAAATGTATGCAAAATCTTTTTCTATAGCAAACTTTTGCAAAATTTTATTTCTATAGAAAATTTTGTCAAAATTTTATTTCTATAGAAAATTTTGTCAAAATTTTATTTCTTTAGACAATTTTCTCAAAAATTTTATTATACCCTGCGCCACACTGTGGAACAGGGTATTATAAGTTAGTGCATATGTTTGTAACACCCAGAAGGAGACGAGATAGACACATAGTGTCTTTGGCAATAATGCTCAGGGTGGGTCCCTGAGTCGATATAACCATGTCCGTCTGTCCGTCCATCCGTCTGTCTGTGAACACATTTTTGTGATCAAAGTCTTCAAATTTGGCACATGCTCCTAATTTGGGTCAGAATAGAACCCTATTGATTTTGGAAGAAATCGGTTCAGATTTAGATATAGCTCCTATGTATATCTTTCGCCCGATATGCACTAATATGGACCCAGCAGCCAGAGTTTTATACCGATTTGTTTGAAATTTTGTACAAACATAACACTTAGTCGTATAGTCAAGTGTGCAAAATTTGATTGAAATCGGTTCAGATTTAGATATAGCTCCCATATATATCTTTCGCCCGATATGGACTTATATGGCCCCAGAAACCAGATTTTTGGCCGAATTTTGTTGAAATATTGCACTAGGAGTACAACTAGTAGTATAGTCAAGTGTGCAAAATTTGATTGAAATTGGTTCAGATTTAGATATAGCTCCCATACATATCTTTCGCCCGATATGGACTAATATGGTCCTAAAAGCCAGAGTTTTGGCCCAACTTGGTAGAAATTTTGCACTAGGAGTACAATTAGTAATATAGTCATGTGTGCCAAATTTGATTGAAGTCGGTTCAGATTTAGATATAGCTCCCATATATATGTTTTTCTGATTTCGACAAAAATGGTCAAAATACCAACATTTTCTTTGTTAAATCCCACTGCTTAGTCGAAAAGTTGTAAAAATGACTCTAATTTTCCTAAACTTCTAATACATATATTTCGAGCCATAAATCATAAATAACATTTTGCGAAATTTCCTTAAAATTGATTCAGATATAAATGTTTCCCATATTTTTTTACTAAACTTGTGTTCCACCCTAGTGCATTAGCCAACTTAAATTTTGAGTCTATAGATTTTGTAAAAGTATCAAATTCTGTCCAAATCGAGTGATATTTAAATGTATGTATTTGGGACAAACCTTTATATATAGCCCCAACACATTTGACGGATGTGATATGGTATCGAAAATTTAGATCTACAAAGTGGTGCAGGGTATAATATAGTCGGCCCGCCCGACTTTAGACTTTCCTTACTTGTTATTTATATAGAAAATGTTCGCAAACTTGTATTTCTATAGAAAATTTTGTTAAAATTTTATTTCTTTCGACAATTTTCTCAAAAATTTTATTTTTTTATAGAACATTTGTCAAAATTTTCTTTCTTTAGACAAATTTCTCAAAAATTGTATTTTTTTATAGAAAATTTGTCAAAATTTTATTTCTATGTCAACATTTTATTTCTATAGAAAATTTTGTCAAAATTTTATTTCTATAGAAAGTTTTCGCAAACTTTTATTTCTATAGGAAATGTTTGCATTTTTTTTCTATAGAAAATGTTTGCAAATTTTTCTTTCTATAGAGAATTTGTGCAAAATTTTATTTCTATCGAAAATTTTGTCAAAATTTTGTTTCTATAAAAAATTTTTATTTCTATAGATAATTTTGTAAAATTTTTATTTCTTTAGAAAATTTTGTCAAAATTTTATTTCTATAGAAAATGTTTGCAAAACTTTTTCTATGGGAAATTTTTAGAAAATTTTATTTCTATAGAAAATTTTTGCAAACTTTTATTTCTATAGGAAATTTCTGCAATTTTTTTTTTTTCTATAGAAAAATTTTCAAAAGTTTATTTCTATAGAAATCTTTGGCCAGATTTTAGTTCTACAGAAATTTTTGTCAAAATTTTATTTCTTTAGAAAATTTTGTCAAAATTTTATTTCTATAGAAAATTTTGTCAAAATTTTATTTGTATAGAAAATTTTGTCAAAACTTTATTTCTATAGAAAATTTTGTTAAAATTTTATTTCTATAGAAAATTTTGTCAAAATTTTATTTCTATAGAGTTTTTATTTTTATAGAAAATGTTTGCAAAATTTGTTTCTATAGCAAATTTGTGCAAAATTTTTTTCTATAGCAAATTTTTACAAAATTTTTTTCTATAGCAAATTTTTACAAAATTTTATTTCTATAGGAAATTTTTGTCGAAATTTTATTTCTTTAGAAAATTTTGTCAAAATTTTATTTTTTTTAGAAAATTTTTTAAAAAATTTGAATTCTATAGAAAATTTTGTCAAAATTTTGTGTTCTATAGACAATTTTATCAAATTTTTATTTCTATAGAAAATTGTGTTAAAATTTTGTCTAGATATTGTCAAAATTTTATTGCTATAGAAAATTTTCTCAAAAATTTTATTTTTTTATAGAAAATTTGGCAAAATTTTATTTCTATAAAAAAATTTTGTCAAAATTTTATTTCTATAAAAAATTTTGCCAAAATTTTATTTCTATAGAAAATTTTGCCAAATTTTATTTCTTTGTCAAAATTTTCATAAATTTACAGCAAACTTTTGCTTCCTTAAGATAATATTGTGTATTTGACCAAAATTTTACCATTTCAAAAGTTTTAGACATTTTTTTTTAATTTTCGAATATTAGAGTTTGTGAAATTTGAAAGTTTTTTTTGATTTATAGATATTTCAACTAAATAAATTTATCTGTTCTCATTAAAATACAAAATACTATCATCCAATATATTAAAATGAATGACCTAATACCGAAATGCTGGGATATATTTTCATTCAAATATATCTTTTTTATAGTTTTGTTTTCCATGTTTTTTTTTCGCAACTTTTAAGTTTATTAGAATATTTATTTATATAAATTTTTGTTTGTTTTCAGAAAACAAAAGCAAAAAAAATTATTTCATAAACCATGAGAAAATATTCAAGAAATGAAAATGTTCCCATTTCTTGGCGTGTGTGTGTGCCTGTGATATTTCGTGTGGGTTTATGTTCCCAATATTTTTGTTAGTCTTAATGAAAATAATCAATAATGCAATATACTAATATAACATTCCACAGATGAGCCATAATTTATTTCAGTTTCAGACGATTTTATATAAAAATCAATCTGGACTGATAGCCAATTCGATTGGCTTTTGCTCTGATCGTGTTTATTTTGTTTCCATAAAATGAAAGGAAGTTTTTCATTAAATTGCATGATTTTATCCAGATTGTTTATTTAACAGCACGAGCGTCTCAATATAATTATGAGAAAATAAAAAAAAAAATATATAGTAATAATTATAAATATTCAATAAGAAATACTGCCCCTATGCAATGTGGTTTCCTTTTGCTTAGCCAAATTATTAACCTTCATTTATTTCATATTTTACTTTCATGGTATCATTTCAAATAAGTTGATATAAATTTCTTTATCTCTTTATAAACTAGCAATGATACGTATCATTAGTTAATTTTTTTTTTGTTTTATTTTTCATTATATTTTTTTTTTTGAAAATTTAATTTTTTATTAACACATCGAGAGTGTTCATTGAACCGTTGACAAATAGAATGGGGCAAAAACAGAAGACAGCCAACCAACAAGAAATGAACTTGAAAATCTTATTGCCAGTCATCCAAATCGTAATACGCTTAATCGGTCAAGATCACATATTATGGTGTGATGTGAGAAAAATAAAAACAGCTGAAAAAATGGCAGACGGGCGATACAATGCCTATACCAAAAAATCATTTTCCTCAACATAATATAAAAATGAATGTTATAAAATTTAAATGAATTTCAAGATTTTAACAAGGAAACACAAAATGTATTATTGGCCCTTCATCGAAAAAGGACTCACGTTGGGAGCCAGAGCAATTGAAGACGTTGTGTAACAAAGTATTTTTTATACCCTCCACCATAGGTTGGGGGTATATTAACTTTGTCATTCCGTTTGTAACACATCGAAATATTGCTCTAAGACCCCATAAAGTATATATATTCTGGGTCGTGGTGAAATTCTGAGTCGATCTAAGCATGTCCGTCCGTCCGTCTGTCCGTCCGTCTGTGGAAATCACGCTAACTTCCGAACGAAACTAGCTATCGACTTGAAACTTGGCACAAATAGTTGTTATTGATGTAGGTCGGATGGTATTGAAAATGGGCCATATCGGCCCACGTTTACGTATAGCCCCCATATAAACCGATCCCCAAATTTGGCTTGCGGAGCCTTCCGGAGCAGCAAAATTCATCCGATCCGGTTGAAATTTGGTACGTGGTCTAAGTATACGGTCTCTAACAACCATGCAAAAATTGGTCCATATCGGTCCATAACTATATATAGCCCCCATATAAACCGATTCCCAGATTTGACCTCCGGAGCCTCTTGGAGGGGCAAAATTCATCCGATCCGGTTGAAATTTGGTACCTGATGTTAGTATACGGTCTCTAACAACCATGCAAAAATTGGTCCATATCGGTCCATAAATATATATAGCTCCCATATAAACCGGTCCCCAGATTTGACCTCCGGAGCCTCTTGGAGGAGAAAACTTCATCCTACCCGATTGAAATTTGGTACGTGGTGTTAGTATATGGTCTCTAACAACCATGCAAAAACTGGTCCATATCGGTCCATAATTATATATAGCTCATATATAAACCGATCCCCAGATTTGACCTCCGGAGCCTCTTGGAGGGGCAAAATTCATCCGATCCGTTTGAAATTGGGTACCTGATGTTAGTATACGGTCTCTAACAAGCATGCAAAAATTGGTCCATATCGGTCCATAATTATATATAGCTCCCATATAAACCGATCCCCAGATTTGAACTCTGGAGTCTCTTGGATGAGCAAAATTCATCCGATCCAATTGAGATTTAGTACGTGGTGTTAGTATATGGTCTCTAACAACCATGCAAAAATTGGTCCATATCGGCCCATAATTATATATAGCTCCCATATAAACCGATCCCCAGATTTGACCTCCGGAGCCTCTTGGAGGAGCTAAAGTCATCCGATGCGGTTGAAATTTGGTACATTTCGTTAGTATATGGCCTCTAACAGCCATGTAAAAATTGTCAAATTTTATTACTATAGAAAGTTTTGTCAAAATTTCATTTCTATAGAAAGTTTTGTAAAAAGTTTATTTCTATAGCAATGTTTGTCAACATTTTATTTCCATAGAAAATTTTGTCAAAATTTTATTTCTATAGAAAATTTTGTAAAAAATTTATTTCTGTAGAAAATTTTGTCAACATTTTATTCCTATAGACAATTTTGTCAACATTTTATTTCTATAGAACATTTTGTCAACATTTTATTTCTATAGAAAACTTTGTCAACATTTTATTTCTATAGAAAATTTTGTCAAAATTTTATTGCTATAGAAAATTTTGTCAAACTGAATTATATACGTATTTAATCGGCCTTTTTTTTTGTTTAATATATACCCTTATGGACTAACTTACAATTTAGAAGACAGTGTTAAAAAGTTTTACGATACCTTGCCATCGGCAAGTGTTATCGCAACCCAAGTAATTCGATTGTGGATGACAGCCTTTATTTATTTTTATTTATTTTATTTTCATTATGTAATTTGAAGCCACATAGCGGCCAATTTATGTAAATTACAATGGACTACTAACCAAGTAAACTTTAGTAGAAGTTCCTACGCAATCCATGGTGGAGGGTACATAAGATTCGGCCTGGCCGAACTTACGGCCGTATATACTTGTTTTTCATTTCTTTTTTTAATTATTAATTTAATTATAAATGAATGATATATAATTCAAATGAATTTCAAGATTTTAACAAGGAAAACCCTATGAGAAAAATTCAGTATTGACTTTACATTGAGAAAGGTCTCACGTTGGGCGCCAGAGCAATTGAAGATAAAATCATGTTCTACAGGATGGATGATTGTAAAACACCAAAGTATAGCACTACATTTCTTTTTAATTTTGTTCACATTTTATTGTTCAAAAGCAAAAAATGTAAATAATATTAAAATTCTGAATCAATATCGATTTATTCGATTTGACTACTTTTGGCGCAAATTATGACCAAAAGACGGCATACAAAGCCCTCACACACTGCACGAAAGTGGTTCTGTGGTATTTTGGTCCATTCCTGGCAAAGCCCCGTCTTGAGATTATCGATATTTTGGTATTTTTTTAGTGCCAGCCTTACTCTCCAAAATACCCAGGTGCAAAAGTCCACCAGATTGCGATCCGCAAATTTTGGTGGCCATTGTGTTGTAGAACTTAAGCTAGGAACCCCTATTTTAAGTCATTCTTGGTTGACTCAAACTGAGTGTTAAGTTCTGTGAGAATGTCCATGGTCTACGAAGGAAATGTTTTTCTGACTAGGGCTTCAATACTGTGTTTAGGACATTTTCCCTCTAATGTTCGGGTTTTAATTAAACCTGATTACATCTTTGGTAAGTAAATCCGATAATTTTGTTTGTTCACCAACTGCTCAATTGAAATGGCTTCTCATCAGGGAAAACCTAAATTCGGTAATTGGCCACATTTGTACAAGCGAAGAAGCAACTTCTTAGCTCTTTCCTCGTTTTTCCTAGGTTTTCAGCCAGATAAAGGAAATTCCTTGTCATTGAGCCAAACATAGAATCGAGCAGTTTTAAATGATAAGAGAGAAGTTCATCACAATGGGTTTAATAGTCTAAGTGAGCATGAAATATCGGGCTGCATGCCACTATAGCTAACCTAGCCTTACCTTGACCCTCTTGTGCCACTGAATATCAGTTTTTTTTTTTTCTAATTTTTGTGCCATCTTTTTGCCATGTTGTGCCACTTTTTACGAATGTGATCGGTGCCTCCATATTCAAACAAAAGACAATTCTGCCTCCTAAAATTATGCAAAAAATATTTCTATTTATTTTATTTAGATCTTCTTTGAAGAAAGGGACTCCGTACTTTCATACAAAAGGTTCTATAAATCATTTAATTCGTATTCTTTCTTTATACGAAAATTGTACCACTTTTTCACAATTAGTGTGCCACCTCTCAAGGATCGATTTTCGATAAAATGATTTTTGCGTTTAGTTAGATTAATTTTAAAATTCAAAATGGGACTTCATAAATTCATAGAAAAGTTATAAATATTAATTTGCATCTTTTATTTACAAAACAAAACTAAATAATTGTGCCACTCTTTTTTAATTAGTGTAGCACCTTTGAGTGCAAGTGACACTTTTTGTGCAACTTTTCTGAAACTATCAACGCTAACGTAAATTTCGTGTCGCAAACTGACGTATCCTATTAAATTATTTTAGATTTTCTAGAACAGAGTCTAAAGCAAATATTTGATCATAATAAGTGGAAATTTTTTCCCGGAAAATTTTCGAAATATCTGGTTTTGGAAATCGCTCCTATCGTGTTGTTTTGTATCCAATATGAGCTAAATATGTTTAGCTCATTTTGTCAAAATTTTATTTCTATAGGAAATTTTCTCAAACTTTTATTTCCATAGAAAATTTTTGCAAAATTTTATTTCCATAGAAAATATAGTCAAAAAAGTTTTATTTCTATAGAAAATTTTTGCAAAATTTTATTTCTGTAGAAAATTTTTATTTTTATAGAAAATTTGTCAAAATTTGATTTCTATAGAAAATATTTGCACAATTTTATTTCTATAGAAAATTTTTGCAAAATTTTATTTCTATGGAAAATTTTCTCAAAATTTTATTTCTATAGAAAATTTTTGCAAAATTTTATTTCTTTAGAAAATTTTGTCAAAATTTTATTTCAATAGATAATTTTGTCATGTTATTTTTATAGAAAATGTTTGTAAAATTTTATTTCTATAGAAAATCTCGTCAAAATTTTATTTCTATAGAAAATTTGGTCAACATTTTGTAAAAATTGTATTTCTATAGAAAATTTTGTCAAAATAATCTATAGAGAATTGTTACAAAATTTTATATTTATAGAAAATTTTTGCTAAATTTTATTTCTATAGAAAATTCTTTATTTCCATAGAAAATTGTCTATAGAAATTTTGTGCAAAATTTTATTTCTAAAGAAAATTTGTGCAAAATTTTATTTCTATAGAAAATTTTGTCAAAATTTTATTTCTATAGAAAATTTTGTCAACATTTTATTTCTATAGAAAATTTTGTCAAAATTTTATTTCCATAGAAAATTTTGTCCAAATGTTGATTTCTATAGAGAATTTTTACAAAATTTTATATTTCTAGAAAATTTTTGCTAAATTTTATTTCTATAGAAACTTTTTTTATTTCCATAGAAAATTTTCTCAAAATGTTATTTCCATAGAAAATTTTTTCAAAATTTTATTTCTATAGAAAATTTTGTTAAAATTTTATTTCTATAGAAAATTTTGTCAAAATTTTATTTCTATAGAAAAATTTGTCAAAATTTTATTTCTATAGAAAATTTTGTCAAAATTTTATTTCCATAGAAAATTTTGTCAAAATTTTATTTCTATAGAACATTTTGTCAAAATTTTATTTCTATAGAAAATTTTATTTCTATAGAAAAATTTGTCAAAATTTTATTTCTATAGAAAATTTTGTCAAAATTTTATTTCCATAGAAAATTTTGTCAAAATTTTATTTCCATAGAAAATTTTGTCAAAATTTTATTTCTATAGAACATTTTGTCAAAATTTTATTTCTATAGAAAATTTTGTCAAAATTTTATTTCCATAGAAAATTTTGTCAAAATTTTATTTCTATAGAAAATTTTGTCAAAATTTTATTTCTATAGAAAAATTTGTCAAAATTTTTGTCAAAATTTTATTTCCATAGAAAATAAATAGAAAATTTTGTCAAAATTTTATTTCTATAGAAAATTTTGTCAAAATTTTATTTCTATAGAAAATTTTGTCAAAATTTTATTTCTATAGAAAATTTTGTCAAAATTTTATTTCCATAGAAAATTTTGTCAAAATTTTATTTCTATAGAAAATTTTTGCCAAATTTTGTTTCTATTGGAAGTTTTTTCTAAATTTTGATTTCTGTAGAAAATTTTTGCAAAATTTTATTTCTATAGAAAATTTTTGTCAAAATTTTGTTTCTATAGGAAGTTTTGTCCAAATTTTGATTTCTATAGAACATTTTTGCAAAATTTTATTTCTATAGAAAATTTGTGCAAAATTTTATTTCTGTGGAAAAATTTCTCAAAATTTTATTTGTATAGAAAATATTTGCAAAATTTTATTTTAATAGAAAATCTCGTCAAAATTTTATTTCGATAGAAAATGTTGTCAAAATTTTGTAAAAATATTATTTCTATAGAAAATTTTGTCGAAGTTTTTATTTCCATGGAAAACTTTGTCAAACTGTTGATTTCTATAGATAATTTTTACAAAATTTTATATTTCTATAAAAAATTTTGTCAAAATGTTTATTTATTTCTAAATTTTTGAAAAATATTATTTTTATAGAAAATTTTTTATTTCCATAGAAAATTTTCTCAAAATTTTATTTCTACAGAAAATTTTGTCAAAATATTTTTATAGAAAATTTTTTATTTCCATAGAAAATTTTCTCAAAATTTTATTTCTACAGAAAATTTTCTCAAAATTGTATTTCCATAGAAAATTTTCTCAAAATTTTATTTCTATAGAAATTTTTTTTTTCAAAATTTTATTTCTATAGAAAATTTTGTCAAAATTTTATTTCTATAGAAAATTTTGTCAAAATTTTATTTCTATAGAAAATTGTGTCAAAATTTTATTTCTATAAAAAATTTTGTCAAAATTTTATTTCTATAGAAAATTTTGTCAAAATTTTGTCCAAATGTTGATTTCTATAGAGAATTTTTACAAAATTTTATATTTCTAGAAAATGTTTGCTAAATTTTATTTCTATAGAAACTTTTTTTTATTTCCATAGAAAATTTTCTCAAAATGTTATTTCCATAGAAAATTTTTTCAAAATTTTATTTCTATAGCAAATTTTGTCAAAATTTTATTTCTATAGAAAAATTTGTCAACATTTTATTTCCATAGAAAATTTTGTCAAAATTATATTTCCATTGAAAATTTTGTCAAAATTTTATTTCTATAGAAAATTTTTGCCAAATTTTGTTTCTATTGGAAGTTTTGTCCAAATTTTGATTTCTGTAGAAAATTTTTGCAAAATTTTATTTCTATAGAAAATTTTTGTCAAAATTTTGTTTCTATTGGAAGTTTTGTCCAAATTTTGATTTCTATAGAACATTTTTGCAAAATTTTATTTCTATAGAAAATTTGTGCAACATTTTATTTCTATGGAAAAATTTCTCAAAATTTTATTTGTATAGAAAATATTTGCAAAATTTTATTTCTAAAGAAAATCTCGTCAAAATTTTATTTCTATAGAAAATTTTGTAAAAATATTATTTCTATAGAAAATTTTGTCAAAGTTTTTATTTCCATGGATAACTTTGTCAAACTGTTGATTTCTATAGATAATTTTTACAAAATTTTATATTTCTATAAAAAATTTTGTCAAAATGTTTATTTCTTTAGTACATTTTTGAAAAATATTATTTTTATAGAACATTTTTTATTTCCATAGAAAATTTTCTCAAAATTTTATTTCTACAGAAAATTTTGTCAAAATATTATTTTTATAGAAAATTTTTTATTTCCATAGAAAATTTTCTCAAAATTTTATTTCTACAGAAAATTTTGTCAAAATTTTATTTCTATAGAAAATTTTTGCAAAATTTTATTTCTATAGAAAATTGTGTCAAAATTTTATTTTTATAGAAAATTTTTGTAAAATTTTATTTCTACAGAAAATTTTTGCAAAATTTTATTTCTATAGAAAATTTTTGCAAAATTTTATTTCTGTAGAAAATTTTTGCAATATATTATTTCTATAGAAAATTTTTGCAAAATTGTATTTCTATAGAAAATTTTGTCAAAGTTTTTATTTCCATAGAAAATTTTGTCAAAATGTTGATTTATATAGAAAATTTTTAGGGACCCACCGTAGTGCAATGGTTAGCATGCCCGCCTTGCAGGAATCGAACCCACAAGGTCGTGGGTTCGATTCCTGCTTCGGCCGAAGACCAAAAAGTTTTTCAGCGGTGGATTATCCCACCTCAGTAATGCTGGTGACATTCTTGAGGGTTTCAAAGCTTCTCTAAGTGGTTTCACTGCAATGTGGAACGCCGTTCGGACTCGGCTATAAAAAGGAGGTCCCTTGTCATTGAGCTTAACATGGAATCGGACAGCACTCAGTGATAAGAGAGAAGTTCACCAATGTGGTATCACAATGGACTGAATAGTCTAAGTTAGCCTGATACATCGGGCTGCCATCTAACCTAACCTATAGAAAATTTTTACAAAATTCTATATTTATAGAAAATTTTTGCTAAACATATTGTTAATATCTCTGATGAAAAATCTTATTTGTAGCAATATCTAAAAGATAAAATCTCATTCAAGCATTGTAATTATATTGAGAAATGAAAACTAATAAAGACGAATTCAAAAAAAGAAAATTTTGTCAAAATGTTTGTTTCTTTAGTAAATTTTTGAAAAATTTTATTTCTATAGAAATTTTTTATTTCCATGTTCTCAAAATTTTATTTATATAGGAAAATGTCTAAATTTTATTTCTATAACAAATATTGTCAAAATGTTTATTTCTTTAGCAAATTTTTGAAAAATTTTATTTCTGTTTAGTTTTTTTGTTAGTTGACCTTTGGAATTTTACAATTTTGGGATTATTCGTTTGGCTTGAGGTCATGGACTAATGAAAAATGCTGGTGTTGTTGTTTTTCATTACTTTTTTGATTGAAATGTTGCTGTTCTCGGATATTGCGATGCACCATCGGTGATCATCTTCAGCGAGATATTGTATTTTACAAAGTTATGGACTTTCTCCTAACAAAACTCATGTCTAACTGATTGACATGAGCTTTGAAAATTTTGTCAAAATTTTATTTCTAGAGAAAATTTTTGTAAAAATTTTATTTCTATAGAAATTTTTTGCACAATTTCATTTCAATAGATAATATTGTCAAAATGTTATTTCTAAAAAAAATTTCGTCAACGTTTTATTTCTATAGAAAATTTTGTCAAAATTTTGTAAAAATGTTATTTCTTTAGAAAATTTTGTCAAAATGTTGATTTCTATAGAGAATTTTTACAAAATTTTAAATTTATAGAAAATGTTTGCTAAATTTTATTTCTATGGAAAATTTTGTCAAAATGTTTATTTCTTTGGTAATTTTTTGCAAGATTTTATTTCTATAGAAAATTTTTTATTTCCATAGAAAATTTTCTCAAAATTTTATTTCTATAGAAAATTTTGTTGAAATTTTATTTCCATAGAAAATTTTGTCAAAATTTTATTACTATAGAAAATTTTGTCAAAATTTTATTTCTATAGAAAATGTTAACAATTTGTTTCCATAGAAAATTTTGTCCAAATTTTGATTTCTATAGCATATTTTGTCAAAATTTTATTTCTATAGAAAATTTTGTCAAAATTTTATTTCTATAGAAAATTTTCTCAAAATTTTATTTCTATAGAAAATTTTCTCAAAATTTTATTTCCATAGAAAATGTTCTCAAAATTTTATTTCTATTGAAAATTTTTTCAAAATTTAATTTCTATAGAAAATTTTTGTCAAAATTTTATTTCTGTAAAAAATTTTTGTCAAAATATTAATTCTATAGAAAATTTTTGTAAAAATTTTATTTCTATAGAAATTTTTTGCACAATTTCATTTCAATAGATAATATTGTCAAAATGTTATTTCTAAAAAAAATTTCGTCAACGTTTTATTTCTATAGAAAATTTTGTCAAAATTTTGTAAAAATGTTATTTCTTTAGAAAATTTTGTCAAAATGTTGATTTCTATAGAGAATTTTTACAAAATTTTAAATTTATAGAAAATGTTTGCTAAATTTTATTTCTATGGAAAATTTTGTCAAAATGTTTATTTCTTTGGTAATTTTTTGCAAGATTTTATTTCTATAGAAAATTTTTTATTTCCATAGAAAATTTTCTCAAAATTTTATTTCTATAGAAAATTTTGTTGAAATTTTATTTCCATAGAAAATTTTGTCAAAATTTTATTACTATAGAGAATTTGGTTAAGCTACTCTTGTAGTTTAGTCAATGTATGGTTTTAAGCTGAAATAAAAAAACGACAACAATGCTTAAAGAACAAAACCAACAATAACAAAACAAAACAAATGGAAAATTTTATTTCTATAGAAAATGTTAACAATTTGTTTCCATAGAAAATTTTGTCCAAATTTTGATTTCTATAGCATATTTTGTCAAAATTTTATTTCTATAGAAAATTTTGTCAAAATTTTATTTCTATAGAAAATTTTCTCAAAATTTTATTTCTATAGAAAATTTTCTCAAAATTTTATTTCCATAGAAAATGTTCTCAAAATTTTATTTCTATTGAAAATTTTTTCAAAATTTAATTTCTATAGAAAATTTTTGTCAAAATTTTATTTCTGTAAAAAATTTTTGTCAAAATATTAATTCTATAGAAAATTTTTGTCATAATTTGTGATCATCTTCAGCGAGATATTGTATTTTACAAAGTTATGGACTTTCTCCTAACAAAACTCATGTCTAACTGATTGACATGAGCTTTGAAAATTTTGTCAAAATTTTATTTCTAGAGAAAATTTTTGTAAAAATTTTATTTCTATAGAAATTTTTTGCACAATTTCATTTCAATAGATAATATTGTCAAAATGTTATTTCTAAAAAAAATTTCGTCAACGTTTTATTTCTATAGAAAATTTTGTCAAAATTTTGTAAAAATGTTATTTCTTTAGAAAATTTTGTCAAAATGTTGATTTCTATAGAGAATTTTTACAAAATTTTAAATTTATAGAAAATGTTTGCTAAATTTTATTTCTATGGAAAATTTTGTCAAAATGTTTATTTCTTTGGTAATTTTTTGCAAGATTTTATTTCTATAGAAAATTTTTTATTTCCATAGAAAATTTTCTCAAAATTTTATTTCTATAGAAAATTTTGTTGAAATTTTATTTCCATAGAAAATTTTGTCAAAATTTTATTACTATAGAAAATTTTGTCAAAATTTTATTTCTATAGAAAATGTTAACAATTTGTTTCCATAGAAAATTTTGTCCAAATTTTGATTTCTATAGCATATTTTGTCAAAATTTTATTTCTATAGAAAATTTTGTCAAAATTTTATTTCTATAGAAAATTTTCTCAAAATTTTATTTCTATAGAAAATTTTCTCAAAATTTTATTTCCATAGAAAATGTTCTCAAAATTTTATTTCTATTGAAAATTTTTTCAAAATTTAATTTCTATAGAAAATTTTTGTCAAAATTTTATTTCTGTAAAAAATTTTTGTCAAAATATTAATTCTATAGAAAATTTTTGTAAAAATTTTATTTCTATAGAAATTTTTTGCACAATTTCATTTCAATAGATAATATTGTCAAAATGTTATTTCTAAAAAAAATTTCGTCAACGTTTTATTTCTATAGAAAATTTTGTCAAAATTTTGTAAAAATGTTATTTCTTTAGAAAATTTTGTCAAAATGTTGATTTCTATAGAGAATTTTTACAAAATTTTAAATTTATAGAAAATGTTTGCTAAATTTTATTTCTATGGAAAATTTTGTCAAAATGTTTATTTCTTTGGTAATTTTTTGCAATATTTTATTTCTATAGAAAATTTTTTATTTCCATAGAAAATTTTCTCAAAATTTTATTTCTATAGAAAATTTTGTTGAAATTTTATTTCCATAGAAAATTTTGTCAAAATTTTATTACTATAGAGAATTTGGTTAAGCTACTCTTGTAGTTTAGTCAATGTATGGTTTTAAGCTGAAATAAAAAAACGACAACAATGCTTAAAGAACAAAACGAACAATAACAAAACAAAACAAATGGAAAATTTTATTTCTATAGAAAATGTTAACAATTTGTTTCCATAGAAAATTTTGTCCAAATTTTGATTTCTATAGCATATTTTGTCAAAATTTTATTTCTATAGAAAATTTTGTCAAAATTTTATTTCTATAGAAAATTTTCTCAAAATTTTATTTCTATAGAAAATTTTCTCAAAATTTTATTTCCATAGAAAATGTTCTCAAAATTTTATTTCTATTGAAAATTTTTTCAAAATTTAATTTCTATAGAAAATTTTTGTCAAAATTTTATTTCTGTAAAAAATTTTTGTCAAAATATTAATTCTATAGAAAATTTTTGTCATAATTTGGTTTCTATTTCCAATTTGTCCAAATTTTGATTTCTAAAATTTTGCAAAATTTTATTTCTATACAAAATTTTTGCAAAATTTCATTTCTAAAGAAATTTATATGAAAACTTAATAAAAATTAACTTTAATTTCTATAAAATTTTCTCCTTTGTAGAATATAATAAATATTTTCAATACAATTTTCAAAACTTTTGATCCATTTTTGTTTTGTTTTTTTTTGTCATATTTTTTGTCATATTTAAATGGAAGGAAATTGTGTCCCCGGTTAATAACAAAAGCAACAAATTTTATTTCTATAGAAAATTTTGTAACAATTTTGTTTCTATAGAAAATAATTTTATTTCTATAGAAAATTTTGTAAAAGTGTTTATTTCCATAGAAAATTGTGTCAAAATTTTGATTTCTATAGAGAATTGTTACAAAATTTTATATTTATAGAAAATTTTTCCTAAATTTTATTTCTATAGACAATTTTCTCAAAATTTTATTTCGATAGAAAATTGCTTCAAAATCTTATTTCTATAGAAAATTTTTGCAAAATTTTATTTCTATAGAAAATTTGTGCAAAATTTTATTTCTATGGAAAAATTTCTCAAAAATTTATTTGTATAGGAAATATTTGCAAAATTTTATTTCTAAAGAAAATCTCGTCAAAATTTTATGTATATAGAAAATTTTTGTCAAAATTTTATTTCTATAGAAAATTTTGTCAAAATTTTATTTCTATAGAAAATTTTGTCAAATTTTTTTTCTATAGAAAATTTTGTCAAAATTTTATTTCTATAGAAAATTTTGTCAAAATTTTATTTCTATAGAAAATTTGTGCAAAATTTTATTTCTATGGAAAAATTTCTCAAAAATTTATTTGTATAGGAAATATTTGCAAAATTTTAGTTCTAAAGAAAATCTCGTCAAAATTTTATGTATATAGAAAGTTTTTGTCAAAATTTTATTTCTATAGAAAATTTTGTCAAAATTTTATTTCTATAGAAAATTTTGTCAAAATTTTATTTCTATAGAAATTTTTCTCAAAATTTTATTTCCATAAAAAATTTTATCAAATTTTTATTTCAATAGAAAATGTTCTCAAAATTTTGTTTCTATAGAAAATTTTTTCAAAATTTAATTTCTATAGAAAATTTTTGTCAAAATTTTATTTCTGTAGAAAATTTTTGTCAAAATTTTAATTCTATAGAAAATTTTTGTCAAAATTTGGTTTCTATTGGAAATTTTGTCCAAATTTTGATTTCTAAAATTTTGCAAAATTTTATTTCTATAGAAAATTTTTGCAAAATTTCATTTCTAAAGAAATTTATTTCAAAACTTAATAAAAATTAATTTTAATTTCTATAAAATTTTCTCCTTTGTAGAATATAATAAATATTTTCAATAGCATTTTCAAAACTTTTGATCCCTTTTTGTTTTGTAATATTTATGCGTTAGCAATGCAATTAACCTAAATGGAAGGAAATTGTGTCCCCGGTTAATAACAAAAGCAACAAATGCCAAGAATCACAGAAAAACTCACATAAATAGAGGCCTAGTAAAGAATATAAAAATGATGGCTTTTTGTGTAGATTCTTACAATTTCTAGCATTTGTGTTTTGGTTTTTTTTTCTCAGTATGAGTTTTGAAACACAAAAGGGAAAAATGTTGGTTGGTTCGTTGGTTAGATACAATGTGTGGAGTATGTCAATGTTGTTCCATTCAATCTAGAGGATCCTAAGGCATGCCATATGTGTTGAGTGTTATATGGGCGGAAAAAATAAACAGCAGAAATTATGTTAATACATCCCATTCATATTTTCTAGGTCTACTCTACTTAGGTAAACAATCACCTCTCCCTTCCTCCTTCCCCCTCAAGTCCCACTAAAATTTACCTTCTCTCGATGTCATTTGAATAGATTCGCTAGATTTTTGTTGTGAAATTTTATACCAGTGCCAACATCTAAAGCGACATTCAAAACTCTTGTTTGGACTCATTTCAAAGACCTTTACATCGAATAGTGCTTGAATGAAATAAAAAGCCGAGAAGTAGCAAAACTGTATGAGCTACAGAGTACCATTATTCTTCTGTTTTTTTCTTCACAAAAGTCCTCAACCCATTTTTTTATACTTTGTTTCTGCTGAACGAAACCATAAAAAAGGCCATACTTTTTCGATGGGAACATTTGATTTTTAAGTGGTGTGGGAGGAGTATAAGGCCTGACACAAAAACGTTTCGTAATTCGAAATGGTAAAAACACCAACTTTTAGGGTTTTGTATTTCATTCTTCTATTTAAGTACACTTGCCATAGAATGGCTTCTATGTTTTTCCCATGGAAATGGGGACAGAGAGGTATGTTATAGTTTCTTTGCACTTACCTTTGACAAGATAAGGGGAAACCCACCTTTACAGCACCAATTGAGTGTAGAGATTTTCAAAAAGGAAATGAGCAAAGTTTTATTTCCGTTTTTTGCTTTTACTTTATGTCGAACATGTCTTAGAAGTGGAATGGTACCAAATTGTTCCGCAAACACCAATAAATAAGAGGTTTTCTATATCAGTGACCTGAAAAGAGTTTTTCTTCACACTGAAAAAAATTGGGGGATTTTTCCGCAAATTGGGCATATGTTTCGAATTCAAATTCGAGGACGAAAATTTTGAGTTGGGTACTGGGGAATGTTGGGGAATCGCTTATAATCAAACTTACATAAAATTCTTTTTATTTTTTAATTTATTAAAATAGAAGCACAGAGAAAAGTCAAAATTAAAAAAAGAATACTTTGTTCCTCTACAGCATACAAAAAGTTGCAAATCAAACCTCCCCTGGCTTCCCTTTCATTCACTTTATCCCTCAAGCATCTCAAAACGTAGTCTCTTTGCCCTTTCGTACCCGAAAGCTTTATGTTCGAAGATTTCTTTCCTGGATTTGTCTCCGCTGGGCTGAGAGCCCCTCGCTTGTCCTTATTAGTCTGAAATGTTCGTCGACATCAAATTCCTTATGTATCCTTCTGAGTATAACAGATTTCCTCTGTTTCTTTGCCATCTTGCAGTTTTTCCGGGTGTTTAACGATTGCATCGAGTAATACGGCTGTCTCGAAGACTTTGTTTAGAACATTCATACTAATTTTCTTTTATCGACTTATTGCCGCCTTCATTTTGCCGAGTGCTAACTGCTACTTAGCTAAGACTTCATCTTCGGATTTTCTCATTTTCATAATGAACTCCTATATTGACGACCTGTAATTTGGGAAAGCTCCAGTGTTGTCAGAAGTAGGGAAAGTTCCCTACATGTAGGTTTTTTTTCTAATATTTAGCGTCTTGTTGGGATGTCGGGGGAACAATGTAGGGACTTTTTCACTCAACACAATTATTAATAATGTATACTTTTTTGGTTGCTCTAGAACAATTAGAACCGGCAAGGTAATCACGGTTACTACTTGGGGCAAAAAAAAAAATCATCTACCAAAATTTGAAGAAACTCTTACCACAAATCTACCAAATAAATATTTCTATAGAAAATTTTGTGAAAATTTTATTCCTGTAGAAACTTTTGTCAAAATTTCACACATATAGAAAATTTTGTCAACATTTTATGTTTATAGAAATTTTTCTACATATTATTTCTATTTGAATTTTGTCAACTTATTATTTCTCTAGAAAATTTTGTCAAAATTTTATTTTAGTAGAAAATGTCGAACTTTTATTTCTATAGAAAATTGAGACAAAATTTTATTTCTATATAAAATTTTGTCAACATTTTATTTCTATGGAAAATTTTGTAAATTTTTTTTTCTGTAGAAGATTTTGTCAAAATTTTATTTCATTCGTTTTGTTTTGTTATTTTTGGTTTTGTTATTGTTGGTTGTATTTGATTTCAGCTTAAAACCATGCATTGACTAAACTACAAGTGTAGCTTAACCAACAGAGGAAAATAATGTTTGTCAAATTTATTTGGGCAAAGCCCTATAGACTGCAAGATGGTTGGATGGACGCACTTTTCGGAATTACCACATTCCTCATCAGCATCCTCTACTTGCAGCAAAACTATCAACCAATTATCAGAATAAATTCAGGCAGTTCATTAAACCCAACAATGAACCACACTTGAACCTTCCGAAAAAAGGTTTTACATTGATAGCCGGCTTATGCCGAAATAAATTCGTACAAACATATCTCTTTTCCTTTGCCACCGTCAAATCGTCGGTTTGAGTGCAGTTGGCTGGGTTCTATTTCGAGCGTGCTTCCTCTTCCTTCATTCGTTTTATTTTGTTATCGTTGGTTTTGTTCTTTGTCAAATTTGACAAACATTCTTTCCCTCTGTTGGTTAAGCTACACTTGTAGTTTAGTCAATGCATGGCTTTAAGCTGAGATCAAAAAGAACAATAACGATTGAAGAGAAGCCAACAATAACAAACAAAACGAATGAAGATAGAGGAAGCACGCTCAAAAACAAACCCAGCCAAATACATACAAATCGATGATTTGAGTTTGGCAAAGGAAAAGAGATATGCTGGCAAATTTGTTTAGGCAGTAGCCGACTATCAAACCCTTTTTCGGGAGGTTCAAGTGTAGTTCACGTTGGGTTGAGTGAATTACCCGAATTTATTCTGATAATTGGTTGATAGTTTTGCTGCAAGTAGAGGATGCTGATGAGGAATGTGGTAATTCCGAAACAGCTGTACATCCAACCATCTTGCAGTCTATAAAGCTTTGCCCAAATAAATTTGACAAGCATACTTTTCCTCTGTTGTTTAAGCTACACTTGTAGTTTAGTCAATGCATGGCTTTAAGCTGACATCAAAAACAACAACAATTTCTATAGAAAATTTTATTTCAATAGAAAATATCAAAATTTTATTTCTATAGAAAATTTCGTTAAAATTTTATTTCAATAGAAAATTTTGCCAAAATTTTATTTCTATAGTAAATTTTTTCAAAATTTTATTTTTATAAAAAATTTGTCAAAATTGTATTTCTATAGAAAATTTTATTTCAATAGAAAATGTTGTCAAAAATTTATACCTATAGAAAATTTTGTCAATAGAATAGAAAATTTTATTTGTATAGAAAATTTTTTCAAAATTTTATTTCAATAGAAAATTTTGTCAAAATTTTATTTCTATAGAAAATTTTTTCAAAATTTTATTTCTGTAGAAAATTTTCTCAAAATCTTATTTCTATAGAAAATTGTGTCAAAATTTTTTCTATAGAACAATTTTTCAAAATTTTATTTCTATAGAGAATTGTGTCAACATTTTATTTCTATAGAAAATTTTGTTTACATTTTATTCGATAGAAAATTTTGTCAACATTTTATTTCTACTTGAATTTTGTCAAAATATTATTGCTATAAAAAATTTGTCAAAATTTTATTTCATAGAAAATTTTATTTCAATAGAAAATGCTGTCAAGAAATTTTTTTCAAAATTTTATTTCATTTCAAAATGCTGTCAAGAAATTTTTTCAAAATTTTATTTCAATAGAAAATTTTATTCCTATAGAAAATTGTGTCAAAATTTTATTTCAATAGAAAATTTTGTCAAAATTTTATTTCTATAGAAAATGTTCTCAAATTTTTATTTCAATAGAAAATTGCGTCAAAACTTTATTTCTATAGAGAATTTTGTCAAAATTTTATTTCTATAGATAATGTTGTCAAAATTATATTTCTATAGAAAATTTTGTCAAAATTTTATTTCTATAGAAAATTTTTTCAAAATTTTATTTCTGTAGAAAACGTTCTCAAAATTTTATTTCTATGGAAAATTGTCTCAAAATTTTATTTCTATAGAAAATTTTCTCAAAATTTTATTTCTATAGAAAATTGTGTCAAAATTTTATTTCTATAGGAAATTTTGTCAAAATTTTATTTCTATAAAAAATTTGTCAAAATTTTATTTCTATAGAAAATTTTATTTCAATAGAAAAAATGTTGTCAAAACTTTATACCTATAGAACATTTTGTCAACATTTTATTTATATAGAAAATTTTGTTTAAATTTTATTCGATAGAAAATTTTGTCAACATTTTATTTCTATTTGAAATTTGTCAAAATATTACTTCTATAGAAAATTTCGTCAAAATTTTATTTCTATAAAAAAAATTTTATTTCAATAATAAATGTTGTCAAAATTTTACTTCTATAGAAAATTTTTTCAACATGTTATTTCTGTAGAAAATTGTGTTAAAATTTTATTTCTATAGAAAATTTTTTCAAAATTTTTTTCTATACTAAAATTTCTCAAAACAAAATTATTTCTATAGAACATTTTGTAAGCATTACAGTGCTACGTAATATACGTAGCATTTTCCTATGTTTTTAAGTACATAGAACCATTTTTGTTTTGTAAATTTTATTTAAATTTAACTAAAAATATTATAGGGGGAATTATAGAGAACATTTTTTGGGAATGTAAGGGAAAGTAGGGAACTTTTTGTCCTTGTAGTGTAGACCTACAATTTTCCCTGGCAACACTGGAAACTCTCAACGACCTAATATCTTCTACGTTGTCCTTAGAATTGCTCAGAGCTTCGCGATTCTTGGTATTTGAATCTACCTCTCCTTCATTAACAGATACCTTGCCGGTTGGGCGCGTCGTTTTTACCGGTGATCACATTTTCTTAGACCTGCTTCTAAATTCCAAGTATAGTGGCAGCAAGGTGATTTTGCACCATTATAATGCTCGGCCACTTGTTGCAAATGCCGCAAAAACTTATTTGAAAACACTAAAATGGGAAGCCCTATCGTAACTGCCATACAGACCACACCCTCAAAAAAAATTGCTTCTCTAACATATGTTCCAAACATATTTTGCAGGAAGCACATATATTATTGGATACTGCCGAAACATTAATATGTTTGTTTTATGTGAACATATTATATGTTTGGAAGCGTTTTGAACCCAAAAATATTATATGCTTGGAAGAATTTTCCCCAAAGAACATTGTGCTCATTCCCTCACATAATTTTCACTTCCACGAAATTTTTTAGTTCTTGGTACGTTTTTTTGTAATACAAATAATGTTGAAGATATTATTCAATTTTATAGAATCGGAGAATCGAACCGTACAGTTTGTAAGCTAACACACTATCCACTGGGCTACGTAGCTGTTATAGACCCCAGTAGAAAATTATCGTTATATGTTACATTTATATAGCATAGTTTGCAGCGCTCACGAGCCCATGCAAACATACATTTGTTGGCCACGTGGAGCAGTGGTTAGCATGTCTGCCTTGCATGCAAAGGGTCGTGGGTTCAATCCCTGCTCCGACCGAACCATTTTTTTTTTAATTTATACATTTATATTTATACTATATTAAATTTTTATAATGAAACTTCGAAATGTGGGTTATTAAAGATTTATAGTCAGTAACAGTGCTTGATATAAACGAAATTGATTGATTTTTGGATATAATATTTTTTTTTTTTTTTTTTTTTTGCAAAAATAACAATTTTGTAACACAAAACTGTGTTTGGTACAAAACTTTAAAATTTGGAAGGAATTCAAAAACTCTAACAAAAGAAGAACGTGTAGTCGAGTATAAACATACATAAATAAGTTTATAATATAAACATTAATTTATTTAGGCGTGAACAGTTTTTTACTAGCATTTAAAACCATCGCTCTAAAATGCCTTTTATTTTTCTTTAATAATTCATTTTAAAGATAATAAACTGTTTAAATTGTTTTAGATGCAAAAAAAACTTAATGCCCGCTTTTATATTTGAAGGTGTCCGTCAACTCCTCGTGGACTACTTAATAATAAAGAGGAACTAAACTTTGTTTTTACACATTTTACTGTGCAATTTTTCACTATTTCCTCCTTATTTCATTTTACTGTCCCAACTCTAAAAAGAGTATAGTGCCCCTTCGTTATTTTTATGAAGACCCCTGATTTCTTTTAACGAACCAAGAAAAAAATTGTGCCCATAATGCCAAAATGATAAACAAAACACATGTCCACACATGCATAAAATGCTGCTCTCAAGGCGAAAACATATGCTGTTTGCATATCATATTTTTGGCCTTATCATAAAACAGTTTTTCGAAACAACATTCAAGCGGTTTCACAGAAATTGTTCTCTTTTGATTCTTTCGCTGTGTTATGTTGATATCTTTCGTCAACACTCCCGGTTTCCATCTCTATTTCTTTCTCTATACTCTCTCTCTGTCGCTTTGAATAAAATATCACAACATATGTATGTTTAGTCGAAATTTGTAAATTTATATATGTTTGCATTAACACATATGATTTTTATGAAACATTCATGTCCCAAACATAATATATTCTAACATATTAACATAGATGTCCCAAACACTTAGTGTTAGTTTAGGAACATTACATGTTTGCACTAAAATATATTGTGTTTTAAAATTGTGCCCGAAACACATTTTGTTTATATCGGAACATATGAAAAACATATTTTTCTAACAGTGCAGAAATTGCTCCTTCTGATTACCACAGACTGATCAGCATTTTCATTCTTATGATGAAGCCAGAAAAATGGATCAACGAGTTCTGTTTTCGTAGCGGTATCCGTATGTTACCAGAACAATGGGAAAAAGTGTTGGCTAGCGATTGATGGCAATACTTCGATTGATCAGCCTATTAGAATTTCGGAATACATATATTCTCAATACTTTAAATCTACTCACTTTCCTAATACTTTAAATCTACCCACGCTTAACACTTTCAAGCTTTATACTTATAATCTGAAAAAAAAAAAAACACCAACCCTCATAAATTTTCCTATCAACTACTTCATTTATCTAAACAATGGATCTCTCTCCATTTCATGAAATAACTCCACCCAGTCAAACTCTATTAGAAAAAGAAAATGCTTTCCAAGTTAATATGAAGAAAAATATGTTTAGGAATTGCCACTTCATCAAATAACTTCAAAACGGATTCCCTTATCAGGGATTAAAGAACCTCTCAGAACAACTTTCAAAGCGAAGGTGATTCTTGTAAAAACTTTCTCAGAAAAAAAAAAAACATAAACACTTTGGTGCAAGGGGGAATAGTCAATTGAAAAAGACAAAAATGAAGGAAATATATAAACAATAACCGAAAAACCAAAATTCCCCAAAAAAGAAGCACACAGACGACTACCCATCCATCCATTTGAAATTGTAGCAGACACAAAAATGCATTTTTACCACATTTTCTAAAAATAACCATCAAATGTGGAAGATACCATCTGATGTTTGTCTGGGTTGTGATGGTGGCATAGGGAATTGACGAATGCATCTTCCCATTTTCTTCATTTTTTGTATAAATTTCAAAGTATATTTGTGACATGGGCCGCCAATGTTGTATTCTTGGTGCTGCGGTTGTGTTCCTTCTTCCTTCTTATCCAGATCATAAGATGCCAACAAGCCATGAAAGCAACTACTTGACACCATGTTTGTGTTTTATTTTCTTTCTCTATATATAAGCGCACTTCAATCATATAGGGGAGAGAGATGTTCCATCTTTTGGATTTTTTTTTTTCAATAAGAACAGAACAGAGGATTTTTCACACCCACCATCCCCTTTGCTGTAGGGAGAGGAGACTGCATTTTATTTTGCTTACTTCTAGACCGTCCCTCTTTCATCATCAACCAATAAAACATTAAATAAGAACACTTTGAACATTTAACGTCAACATTATAATGTAATAAATTATTTAGTTATTTTCAGAAAGGGGAAAATATTTTGCGGAGGGGATAAAAGGCTACTATACAATTTAAATTAAATTTAAAAATATAAAACATAAAAAATAATAATATTATTGTTCGACCTTTATTTAATTACAAAATTAAAAAAAAATAAATAAAATTAAATTAAATTTTATTGAAATTTAAATAATAAAATTTATATTAAATTAAAAATAAATAATGAAAATTATAGATTTAATTAATTTTTAATTTAATTAAAATAAAAAAAATATATATTTTATTTAAGCTGATGGCCTCAGTTGCTAAAGCTTCCCTCTTTTATTCCCAAACTTACCCTGAAAAAAAAAAAAACAAAATAGAAATTCTTCTAGGTTAGGTCAGGTTAGGTTAGGTGGCAGCCCGATGTATCAGGCTCACTTAGACTATTCAGTCCATTGTGATACCACATTGGTGAACTTCTCTCTTATCACTGAGTGCTGCCCGATTCCATGTTAAGCTTAATAACAAGGGACCTCCTTTTTATAGCCGAGTCCGAACGGCGTTCCACATTGCAGTGAAACCACTTAGAGAAGCTTTGAAACCCTCAGAAATGTCACCAGCATTACTGAGGTGGAATAATCCACCGCTGAAAAACTTTTTGGGGTTCGGTCGAAGCAGGAATCGAACCCACGACCTTGTGTATGCAAGGCGGGCATGCTAACCATTGCACCACGGTGGCTCCCTAATCGATTAGAATTTAATATGAATATATTTTCAAAAACTCAAAGATCCCATTGCTCAAATTTGAAGATTACCAAAAGTCAACTTTAACTTTCGATAAAAAAAAAATTTGTATTTGCAAGAAAATTTCCTTTTCTATAATCCTGTGAACAATGATGAAAAATTGAGGAATCTATACACTAAAAATAACAATGAACCATCCAGGGTAAATTTTCCTATAAATGCGCGAATCTTAAAATTTGTATGGCGCCAAATAAATTTTTGCAATTTTGAACTATATTTTTTTTCTTCAAACTACGAAATTTACTATAAAAAGTGAAAAAAAAAAATTATAAAATGTGGAAACATTGCTTGAAATACTTCTTGAATACTTTAAAAACACTTCCAAAAATCGCCTCCCAAATATATTCTTTATTTTAACTGCACAGGACGTTCTGTTTATTCAATTTTTTTATAAATCGCTTTTCTCATATTTTTAAAGGGTACTATAAACTTTTTTTCATATAGGTTAAAAACAGAGTAAGGATTAATAAAATGGTACAAATTGTTTAAATTTTGTCGAAAAAAATGTTAAATACATTCTAGAAAAACTGCGAATTTTTGAAATTATTTGATGTCAAACGTTTCAGAGAACCGTTAAAAATTATAAAAAATTGCAAAAAATAGTTATTTATCAAAATATCCAAAAAATTTTTAATTCACATCCAAAACACTGAATTCGGATCACACCTTAATAAGTGCTGCAAATTCAGCGCAACAGCTGTTGACATGGCAGTCATGCATTCTATGCACGGTTGCCACAGTTGGTAGAATTCTACCAAAAATGGTTGATTTTTTCCTGTTTGGTATATTAGGTTAGGTTAGGTTAGGTGGCAGCCCGATGTATCAGGCTCACTTAGACTATTCAGTCCATTGTGATACCACATTCGTGAACTTCTCTCTTATCACTGAGTGCTGCCCAATTCCATGTTAAGCTCAATGACAAGGGACCTCCTTTTTATAGCCGAGTCCGAACGGCGTTCCACATTGCAGTTAAACCACTTAGAGAAGCTTTGAAACCCTCAGAAATGTCACCAGCATTACCGAGGTGGGATAATCCACCGCTGAAAAATTTTTTGGTGTTCGGTCGAAGCAGGAATCAAACCCACGACCTTGTGTATGCAAGGCGGGCATGCTAACCATTGCACCACGGTGGCTCCCCTGTTTGGTATATTGGTAAAATTCTTGATGTTTTGGTAGATTTTGCAATATATTCCTCTCCAATTCAATTTTCTATAGAAATAAAATTTTGACAAAATTTTATTTTATATAGAAATAAAATTTTGACAACATTTTTTTTTAAATAAAATTTTAACAAATTGTTGTATAGAAACAAAATTTCCTCTATAAATAAATTTTGACAACATTTTCTATAGAAAAGCACATTTCGACAAAATTTTCTATAGAAATAAAGATTTGACAAAATATAAAATTTTGACAACATTTCCTAAAGAAATAAAATTTTTGACAACATTTTGACAAAATCTTCTATAGAAATAAAATTTCCAATAGAAATAAAATTTTCTATAGAAATAAAATTTTGACAAAATTTTCTATAGAAATAAAATTTTGACATTTTTCCTATAGAAATAAAATTTTGATTTTGACAAAATGTTCTATAGAAATAAAATTTCCTATGGAAATAAAATTTTGACAACATTATCTATTGAAATACATTTTTAAAAAAATTTTTCTATAGAAATAAAATTTCCTCTGGAAATAAAAAAGAAAAGCACATTTTGACAACATTAAAAGTAAAATTTTGACAAAATGTTCTATAGAAATAAAATTTTGACACAATTTTCTATAAAAATAAAATGTTTTATAAAATAAAATTTTGACATTTTCTATTGAAATAAAAAAAGTCACAACACCACATTGGAATTTTTAATATATTATAATTATAGAAATTAATAAAAAATATTTTTTATATAGAAATAAAATGTTGACAACATTTTCAATAGAAATAAAATTTTGACAAAATTTTCTATAGAAATAAAATGTTGACAAAATTTTCTATAGAAGTAAAATGTTGACAAAATGTTCTATAGGAATAAAATTTTGACAAAATTTTCTATAAAAAGAAAATTTTGACAAAATTTTCTATAGAAATAAAATGTTGACAAAATTTTCTATAGAAATAAAATTTTGAAAAAATTTTCTATAGAAATAAAATTTTGACAAAATTTTCTATAGAAATAAAATTTTGGACAAAATTTTTTATAGAAATAAAATTTTGACAAAATTTTCTATAGAAATGAAATTTTGACAACATTTTCTATACAAATAAAATTTTGACAAAATTTTCTATAAAAATAAAATTTTGAAAAAATTTTCTATAGAAATAAAATTTTGACAAAATTTTCTATAGAAATAAAATTTTGACAAAATTTTCTATAAAAAGAAAATTTTGACAAAATTTTCTATAGAGTTAAAATGTTGACAAAATTTTCTGTAGAAATAAAATTTTTACAAAATTTTCTATAGAAATAAAATTTTGACAAAATTTTCTATAAAAAGAAAATTTTGACAAAATTTTCTATAAAAAGAAAATTTTGACAAAATTTTCTATAGAGATAAAATGTTGACAAAATTTTCTGTAGAAATAAAATTTTGACAAAATGTTCTATAGAAATAAAATTTTGACAAAATTTTCTATAAAAATAAAATTGTCTATAAAATAAAATTTTGACAACATTTTCTATTTCAATAAAAAAATTCACAACACCACATTGGAATTTTTAATATATCATAATTATAGAAATTAATAAAAAATAATTTTTCTATTGAAATAAAATTTTGACAAAATTTTCTATAGAAATAAAATGTTGACAAAATTTTCTATAGAAATAAAATTTTGACAAAATTTTCTACAGAAATAAAATGTTGACAAAATTTTCTTATTTATTTATTTATTTATATATTTATAATCATAATGAATTATGAAAATAAACAGGTAATATAGGTGCTAACAACATAGGTTTTCGACCGGGACAAAAGTTTCTATAGAAATAAAATTTTGATGAAATTTGCTATAGAAATAAAATGTAGACAAAATTTTCTATAAAAAGATTTTGATAAAATTTTCTATAGAAATAAATTTTAAATATAATAAAATTTTGACTAAATTTTCTTTAAAGTCATTATTAAAATAAAGCAATAAAACCTAAGAAGCCATTTTTTTCATAATAACCACAAAAAATTGAACATACACTGGAAAATAAGAATTGTTATTCGGTAGTTTTTAAAATTTTGGTAGATTATTTTTGGCTAAAGTGGCAACCGTGATCCTATGACAAGCCCATGGTAAATTCATCGCTTCGGCGTCAGTTTTGCACCACTTCTGAATCCTCACAACGACGCTTTTTTGAGGGAGTATATTTACTATATATTTAGTATAATTTAAATAAATATATAAATATATTAACATTTTAATTTAAACGTTTTTTAATTAAATTAAATTTAGTATCATTAATTTGAAATTATTTATTTTAATTTGAAATTATTACACAGAAAAAAATGTTTTCCTGATTCAATCACGAAATTAATTGATCCAATTAATTTTTTAATTGAAATGTCTTCAATCACGAAAATGATAGTATCAATCACAGTTTTTATTGGACATCAAAAAAAAACATACTTGATTAAATATTCATATTTTATTAAAATTAAAATTTTAGCAATTTAAAATGAATTAATCTTAATTAATTAAAATAAAATTAAACTATATTACATATAATTTTATTGAAATAAATTCAAATAAAATGTATTACATTAAATTCGATTAGATTAAATTAAATTAATATAATTTAGTTTATTTAAATCTTATTTAATAATTAATAATTGGGAGCCACCGTGGTGCCTTGCATACAAAAGGTCGTGGGTCCGATTCCTGCTTCGACCGAACACCAAAAAGTTTTTCACCTCAGTAATGCTGGTGACATTTCTGAGGGTTTCAAAGCTTCTCTAAGTGGTTTCACTGCAATGTGGAACGCCGTTCGGACTCGGCTATAAAAAGGGGGTCCCTTGTCATGAGCTTAACATGGAATCGGGCAGCACTCAGTGATAAGAGAGAAGTTCACCAATGTGGTATCACAATGGACTGAATAGTCTAAGTGAGCCTGATAAATCGGGCTGCCACCTAACCTAATAATTAATAATTAATTTATATTAAATAAAATAATATATATAAAGTTTAAATCGATCAAGTACAACTTGAATTTAATTATTTTACTTTAATTTAAATTAAATCTTAATCCTTTAAATTAAATTAAACTAACTTTTAAAAAAATCAGGTCGAAAACCGATATTATTAGTAGCACCTATATTTAGTAGCCCCATATCTTCATTATTTATTATGATTGTAAAAATTTATAAAATTTAAAAATTAATATAATTAAACTTAAATTAATATAAATTAAATTTAGGTTAATTTAATGGTCGAAGACATTTTTCTTTGTGATGTACGAGTTATACACGCAAGCTCATGGAATTGCTACACTGCAAAAAATGTAGGCCTAATATCAAAGATTGTATAATTAAAAGAAAGCTCACAATCTTTGCTTTAATTTAGGCCGATAGCCACCGTAGTGCAATGGTTAGCATGCCCGCCTTGCATACACAAGGTCGTGGGTTCGATTCCTGCTTCGACCGAACACCAAAAATTTTTTCAGCGGTGGATTATCCCACCTCAGTAATGCTGGTGACATTTCTGAGGGTTTTCAAAGCTTCTCTAAGTGGTTTCACTGCAATGTGGAACGCCGTTCGGACTCGGCTATAAAAAGGAGGTCCCTTGTCATTGAGCTTAACATGGAATCGGGCAGCACTCAGTGATAAGAGAGAAGTTCACCAATGTGGTATCACAATGGACTGAATAGTCTAAGTGAGCCTGATACATCGGGCTGCCACCTAACCTAACCTAACCTAGGCCGATAGCCTCTAGTTGCTAGTGCCCGTATAAATAAGTTTATTATAATTTGTAATTATAATAAATTAAGTAATAAATAAATAAATAAATAATAAATAATGATTTTTTTCATTAAAATTAGGCTACGAGCTTTTGAAATGTTCGTACCCCACTAAATTCTTTAAAGCAAGTCCAAATTTTCTTAAAATAAATACAATATTTTTGTTAATCTAAGGAAATGGTTTTTAGAGTAAACCGAGATATTGCATTTTTCAGTATAAGCTAACAATATTTTGTGGACTTTGGATCTATAACTTAATATAATTATATCACAAAAAGTGAATGAAAATTCGTTAAATGAGATCTGTACCATAATTTTAATTTTATACGCCCTACGTTTAAAGCTAGAATTCGACTTAATTTTTTTTTAGGAAAAGACGCATTTTTGACTCAAAATCAATGCCAAAATCCTTAGGGAAAAGTAAAAATCTTTGGATACAACTATTTTTTTTTTTTATTTTGAGTGTATAAATAAATTGACTTTAAGATATTTCAAATGACGTTCTCCTTCATCAGTTCCAGTTCCCATTACCTTAATTTTTATTATTTATTCATCAATTTAATTTATTTTTTCTCACCTTCCGCTAGATTTTCCTTCAATGCTTGCTATATAAAAAGAAACTGGAAACGGAAAAATAATTTCCTTCAGATATAGTGGAGCCTATTGAATCAAAATGAAAGAATGCATTTTCCTCCTAATGCTGGAAGGCCTCATTTCGATGGCATTTAGTTTTTTTTTTTTGCATTCCTTCTCCACCGTCCATAGAATTTAGAGCAAATTTTCTTTTTGTGAATTTTATGAAAATTTATTGTTTTCCTTAAACCATTTCGAGGGTTAAATTACAGTGCGTGTGTTATGCTTTGTTTTATGATAACATGTGGCGCGTTTTTTTTTTTCATATAAAATGCCTGCCTCGTGGAAAAACAACGGAAATTATGGTTATGATCTTTAAACGTGTGCTAAAGTGAAGATTCCAACTCGAAAACCAGCTAAAACTTTTTTAATGGATACCACCAAACCATCCATTCATCGTCGTCTAGAGTTCAGAACATACATACGCCAGAAGGAGGAGGGATGTGTTGTGGCATCATTATACATTTTTTTATTGTTTTTCTGTGGGCCCATTTTTTTCTCTTCAAAAAAAAGCCTGTGGCACGTAGTCCATTTTATTCCATACCGAAACAAAAAAAAAAAAACATATTGGCCACAATTTAACAATTGGGTCGTTAGAGAAGGCGTTGGCAATGGACGTTCAGCATGGTAAACATATAGGTAGTCATCGCCAACATTTGACCGCAATTATAGCAAATCGTCAAAGAGGAAAGGGAGTGGGTCGAATTCAATAATCTTTATTTGGGGAAAAATCTCAAAATCATATAAGTGGAAAATCTGGAAAATAAAAATGAAAAGCTTTTGGTGCGTGCTTTTGGATATGTTCGAACTCATTTTTATCATGTATCAAATATTTCATGGAAGAACAGCTGACTTTGGCCATTTATAATCACTTTGTCAATAAATAAGTATAGTCGATTATCTAATATAGCTCTAGTGATTGGACTAGATAACCAAAAAAAATATTTACATCCCATTTTATGTACATGCACAGACAAAAATATCACCAAACTGAGCTCTTTTTAAATTTTTTAAATTTTATTTCTATAGAAAATTTTGTCAATATTTTATTTCTATAGAAAATGATCTCAAAAATTTTATTTCTATAGAAAATTTTGTCAAAATTTTATTTCTATAGAAACTGTTCGCAAAAAATCTATTTCTATTGAAAATTTTGCCAAAATTTAATTCTTATAGAAAATTTTGCCAAAATTTTATTTCTGTAGAACATTTTGTCAAAATTTTATTTCTATAGAAAAATTTGTCAATCTTTTATTTATATAGGAAGTTTTTTCAAACTTTTATTTCTTACAAATTAAATCATCTTCTCTCCCACTGTACATCATCATAAAAAAATAAGATTAAGGGACTTGTAAGTTATATGAAAAGATGATGTACAGTGGGAGAAAAGATGATTCAATTTGTAAAAGGAAAAATTCCCAAATGTTTTCTCCATAAGGAGTTAGCATAAAGGGCCCAAAATTGAGTTATCTCTCCCAGCCAGATCTATACTAAATGCTGTGGAAAGGTTCATTCGCCCGAACCGAAACATGTACAGTCCAGATTTGTATCTGGCGTTTTCTTTTCAATGGCTCTATTAACCATGTTCTTTAATCTATATCTGTCCATAAAGCTCGAAAAATAACACTAGCCAACAACCATTTTGTGAATTGTTTCTAGCATATTTTTTCTTATTGATTATGACCTACTAAACACGAAAATGATTTTTAAAATTTCTGTCGATTGGTTTTCGAGATAAAATTTTTTTAATTTTTTTTTTTTTAATTTTTGGAGGTACACCTACAATTTTGAGCATATCTTTCGTTTTCTTTGACCTTTTTGATCCTAATACTACTCAAATTAAAGAAAATTGAGCCGTCTACAACTCATTCTCAGAAAATTTTCAAATCGGGTAAGTAGTTTGGATGTTAGCGACTTAAAAAGGTAAAAAAACGGCGTTTTTTAAGTAAAAATGTGGCAAAAAAAAAACATAAAAATTCATATAAAAAATATAAAATATGCTAGAAACAATTCACAGAGAAAAGTTTTATATTTGTTGCCTAGTGTAATTGTATAATTAGATATAATGCATTTGGACGTCAATTGCCTGTTTCGGTATCAGGTTAACATGAAAAATTTTATTTCTATAGAAAATTTTGTCAAAATTTTATTTCTATACACAATTTTGTCAACATTTGATTTCTATAGAAATAATATGTTGACAACAATGTTCTGTAGTAATTTTGTTAAAAATTTTATTTCTGTAGAAAATTCTGTTACAAGTTTATTTCTATAGAAAATTTTGTCAAAATTTTATTTCTATAGAAAATTTTGTTAAAATTTTATTTCCATACAAAAGTTTATCAAAATTCTTACTTCAATAGAAAATATTGTCAAAAATTTATTTCTGTAGAAATTTTTTTCTTTTTTATAGAAAATTTTGTCAAAATTGTATATCTATAGAAAAAATTTTCACAATTTTATTTCTATAGAAAATTTTGTCAAAATGTTATTTCTATAAAAAATTTGTCAAAATTTGTATTTCCATAGCAAATTTTATCAAAATTTTAATACTGTAGAAAATTTTATCAAAATTTCATTCCTATAGAAATAATATGTTGACCAAAATGTTCTACAGAACATTTTTGTCAACATATTATTTCTACAGAAATAAAATTTGTTAAAAATTTTATTTCTGTAGAAAATTCTGTTACAAGTTTACTTCTATAGAAAATTTTGTCAAAATTTTATTTCTTAGAAAATTTTTTTAAAATTTTATTTCCATAGAAAATTTTATCAAAATTCTTATTTCAATAGAAAATGTTGTCAAAAATTTATTTCTGTAGAAAATTTTGTCAAAATCTTATTTCTATAGAAAATTTTGTCAAAATTGTATATCTATAGAAAAATTTTTCAAAATTTTATTTCTATAGAAAATTTTGTCAAAATTTTATTTCTATAGAAAAATTTTTCAAAATTTTATTTCTATAGAAAAAATTTGTCCATTATTTATTTCTAAAGAAAATTTTGTCAAAATGTTATTTCTATAAAAAATGTGTCAAAATTTGTATTTCTATAGAAAATTTTATCAAAATTTGATTTCTATAGAAATAATATGTTGACAAAATTGTTCTAATTTTTAACAAAATTTTATTTCTGTAGAAAATTCTGTTACAAGTTTATTTATATAGAAAATTTTGTCAAAATTTTAATTCTATAGAAAATTTTGTTAAAATTTTATTTCCATAGAAAATTTTATCAAACTTCTTATTTCAATACAAAATTTTGTTAAAATCTTATTTCTATAGAAAAATTTGTCAAAATTTTATTTCTGTAGAAAATTTTGTCAAAATCTTATTTCTATAGAAAATGTTGTCAAAATGTTATTTCTATAAAAAAATTTTGTCAAAATTTTATTTCCATAGAAAATTTGATCAAAATTTTTATTTCTATAGAAAATTTTGTCAAAATGTTATTTCTGTAAAAAATTTTATCAAAAATTTTATTTCTATATAAAAATTTGTCAAAATTGTATTTCTACAGAAAATTTTGTCAAAATTTTATTTCTATTATATTTCTATAGAAATTTTTGTCACAATTTTATTTCTATAGAAAAATTTTTCAAAAATTTTATTACTATTATATTTCTATAGAAAATTTTGTCAAAACTTTATTTCTATTAGAGGTGTGCACGTGAGTAATATTTTTCTCACGCTCACGCACATTCACGACAGAGAAATCTTATTCACGCATAGTCACGCACAATATGTTTTGGTAGGACTCACGTTCACGCACGCTCACGAAAAGGAAATATGTACTCACGCACGAAAATATTTTTAATGTCGTGATTCACGAAAAACCTCGTGACTCACGAATAATTTTATGAGTGATTTACCTATAGAACCTGACTGAAAACATGAGTATGGTTAATATCGAGTGCGTTATAAAACTCTTACCACCTAGGATATCACTAAAATTATAAATGAATTCAACTCGTAAGCATTTTATGTTCGTAAGCGGGATTATTTTCGTGAGCATGGTGACTCACGCTCACGCACGACATTTGGTTGGTTAATCACGCACACTCACGCCGTTGTCGTCAGTATGAGTCACGACAATTTCGTGTCACGTGCACCCTCTATTTTCTATAGAAACAATTTTCAAAATTTTATTTCTATAGAAAATGTTGTAAAAATTTTAGTTATATAGAAAATTTTGTAAAAATTTTATTTCTATAGAAAAATTTTTTCCAAATTTTATTTCTATCTTATTTCTATAGAAAATGTTGTCAAAATGTTATTTCTACAGAAAATTTTGTCAAAATTATATTTCTTAGAAAATGTTCTCCAAATTTTTATTTCTATAGAAAATTTTGTCAATATTTTATTTCTATAGAACGTTTTGTCAACATTTTATTTCTAAAGAAAATTTGTTAAAAAATTATATCTATAGAAAATTTTCTCAAGATTTTAGTTCTATAGGAAATTTTTTCAAAAATTTTATTTCCATAGAAAAATTCATCAAAATTTTTATTTCTTTAGAAAATTTTTTTAAAATTTTATTTCTGAAGAACATTTTGTCAAAATGTTATTTCTATAGAAAATTTATCAAAAAATTATATCTATAGAGAATTTTCTCAACATTTTAATTCTATAGAATTTTTTTTTTTAAATTTTATTTCCATAGAAAAATTTATCAAAATTTTTATTTCTTTCGAAAATTTTGTCAAAATTTTATTTCTGTAGAAAATTTTGTCAAAATCTTATTTCTATAGAAAATTTTGTTAAAATTTTATTTCTATAGAAAATTTTGTTAAAATTGTATTTCTATAGAAAATTTTGTTAAAATTGTATTTCTATAGAAAATTTTGTCAAAATTGTATTTCTATAGAAAATTTTGTCAACATTTTATTTCTATAGAAAATTTTGTCAAAAATTTATTTCTATAGAAAATTTTGTCAAAATTTTATTTCTATAGAAAATTTTGTCAAAATTTTCTTTCTATAGAAAATTTTGTCAAAATTTTATTTCTATAGAAAATTTTGTCAACATTTTATTTCTATAGAAAATTTTGTTGTTTTTATTGCAGCTTAAAACCATACATTGACTAAACTACAAGTGTAGCTTAACCAACAGAGGAAAAGAATGTTTGTCAAATTTATTTGGGCAAAGCCCTATAGACTGCAAGATGGTTGGATGGACGCACGTTTCGGAATTACCACATACCACATGAGCATCCTCTACTTGCAGCAAAAATTTTGTCAAAATTGTATATCTATAGCAATTTTTTTTGAAAATTTTATTTCTATAAAAAATTTTGTCAAAATTTTATTTCTATAGAAAATTTTGTCAAAATTTTATTTCTATAGAACATTTTGTCAAAATTTTATTTCTTTAGAAAATTTTGTCAAAATTTTATTTCTATAAAAAATGTTGTAAAAATTTTATTTCTATAGAACATTTTGTCAAAATTTTATTTCTATAGAAAATTTTGTCAAAATTTTATTTCTGTAAAAAATGTTGTCAAAATTTTATTTCTATAGAAAATTTTGTCAAAATTTTATTTCTATAGAAAATTTTGTCAAAATTGTATTTTTATAGAAAATTTTGTCAACATTTTATTTCTATAGAAAATTTTGTCAAAATTTTACTTCTATAGAAAATTTTGTCAAAATGTTATTTTCATAGACAATTTTGTCAAAATTTTATTTCTATAGAAAATTGTGTCAAAATTTTATTTCTATAGAATATTTTTGTCAACATTTTATTTCTGTAAAAAATTTTGCCAAAATTTTATTTCTGTAAAAAATTTTGTCAAAATTTTATTTCTATAGAAAATTTTGTCAAAATTTTATTTCTGTAAAAAATTTTGCCAAATTTTATTTCTGTAAAAAATTTTGCCAAAATTTTATTTCTATAGAAAATTTTGTCAAAATTTTATTTCTATAGAAAATGTTCGCAAAAAAATTATTTCTATTGAAAATTTTGTCAAAATTTTATTTCTATAGAAAATTTTGTCAAAATTTTATTTATATAGAAAGTTTTTTCAAACTTTTATTTCTATAAACAATTTTGTCAAAAATTTTATTTCTATAGAAAATTTTGTCAGAATTTTATTTTTATAGAAAGTTTTTTCAAACTTTTATTTCTACAGAAAATTTTGTAAAAATTTTATTTCGATAGAAAATTTTGTCAAAATTTTATTTCTATAGAAATATTTGTCAAAATTTTATTTCTATAGAAAAAATTTTGTCCAAATTTTATTTCTGTAGAAAATTTTGTCCAAATTTTATTTCTTTAGAAAATTTTGTCAAAATTTTATTTCTATAGAAATTTTGTCAAAATTATATTTCTATAGAAAATTTTATCAAAATTTTATTTTTGTAGAACATTTTGTCAAAAACTTAATTTCTATAGAAAATTTATCAATAAATGATATCTATAGAAAATTTTCTCAAAATTTTATTTCTATAGGAAATTTTTTCAACATTTTTATTTCCATAGAAAAATTTATCAAAATTTTTATTCCTATAGAAAATTTTGTCAAAATTTTATTTCTGTAGAAAATTTTATCAAAAATTTTATTTCTATCGAAAAATTCTTCAAAATTTTATTTCTATAGAAAATTTTCTCAAAAATTTTAATTCTATAGAAAATTTGGTCAAAACTTTATTTCTATAGATTTTTTTTTTTAATTTTTTCTTTTGAGCTACATAACCACCATGCGATCATGATCACGATGATAATATTCCCAACATCATTTTAAAAAAATGGAAAATCCCTACTTTAAATTCGTCAACAACAGCGAGATTCTATATAATTCCAATAACCTTTCACTCTAACAATTATTGAAGCCGTCACGTGTCCGCCTAAGGTACCCAGCATCAAATGACGCAAACTAAAAGTAATAGACCGACAACAAAACAATCACTTATTAATACCAAACAGACTAAATAATCATCATCATAGCTCACAGCTCTGATTACTTTTTGTTTTTTTTTTTTGCTTGGTTGTATTGTTGTTATTGCTTTTTTTTTGCTCCGTAACTCGTAGACATCGTCGAGTGATACGGCGGCCAAATAAAATACACTACATGTCGTCCAAGTAGTACGCGAATATATTGCCAACACAACCAGGCATTATGCGACTTCTCTTCAAAAGGCCTCATTAGATCCCCTGCACGTTTTTCCGCCTTGTTTGTGTGTTCATCGTCGCCCTTTTTCTAGTTACGCGAAGATAAGAAAATCATTTTCGCAATACAAACGATAAAAGACAAAAAAAACGTATAGAAATTGTTATGAATAAAATAAAGAAAAAGCTATTTGAGAAAATAAATAGAAATAAGCAAATAAATACACATACATTTTTGCAATGTAGACGACATAGAGCGAAAGATTTGAGAGCATCATTAACATTGAGTTCATGCAAACAAAATGCCAGAGAAATTGCCATAGAAAGTGAAAGGCAGTTATGCTCTATTGTTTCATTTTGCTGTTGGTTGTTGTTGACATTGCATTGTAAACGAAGATGTTTTTGAGGGTTTTGGTTTTTGTAAGTAAGTGGATCCTATAGAGAGGTGTCCTGAGTAGAGTTGTGACAAGACAAGGTTAGAAGTGGGAGGCCTTATTTTGGCCTTAAAACAAAAACGAAAACATCAAATGGGGAAACACACGAATTTCCTTGGGTGTTAGATTTTTTACTGTTTGGTAGATTGGTAGAATTCTTGATGTTTTGCAAAACATTCCTTTGCAACTACACGCAGAGAAGAAACATGATTGTCACAATCATATTCGAGCAAAATAAAATGATAGGAGCTATTTTTGCGGCGAGCGTGTAACATTTTCACCTGCAACCATGTTTGCTCAATGAACATGGTTCTAAGAATAATAAAATTGTCCTCATCTAAAATGTTATTATATTGATAAAAATAATTTAGTTTGAATCAAAAGACAATGGTCACGATCTCAAATGTTATGATATTCATCAAAAATGTTTTTCTTCCAGTATAAAGGACATGGTCACAACTTAAAATGTTTTGATCTTTATGAAAAAACTTTTTTCGTCGTCGAAAAAAGAATGCAACTTGAGAAAAGAAAACACAAAATTAACTTTATTTATTGGTTTTTTATTTATTTATAAATTAAATCATTGTTTATTTGAAAATATAATATACAAACGCATACATCATGTTAGGTTAGGTTAGGTGGCAGCCCGATGTATCAGGCTCACTTAGACTATTCAGTCCATTGTGCTACCACATTGGTGAACTTCTCTCTTATCACTGAGTGCTGCCCGATTCCATGTTAAGCTCAATGACAAGGGACCTCCCTTTTATAACCGAGTCCGAACGGCGTTCCACATTCCAGTGAAACCACTTAGAGAAGCTTTGAAACCCTCAGAAATGTCACCAGCATTACTGAGGTGGGATAATCCACCGCTGAAAAACTTTTTGGTGTTCGGTCGAAGCAGGAATCGAACCCACGACCTTGTCTATGCAAGGCGGACATGCTAACCATTGCACCACGGTGGCTACATCATGTAACTGCAAATAAAAATAAATTATATGCAGAAAAAAAAACCAGGTACATTTTTGTCAATTACACTTTCCTGTTTCCTCACAAAAAACCACGTGCCACTTCTGAATACATAAATTAACATAAAACACAGTAATTCCATATTCTCCGTCCATTCCAAGAAAAAATCAACACACAACTGACGCGCAAAATGAAAATCGTGTGTACCTGCTCTATGTTTTTATAAAATTCTTTTCGCTGCAAAACAGTTAAACAATTAAATGGTCACGAAAACAGTTTACATGGTCTTTATGGCCATGTAATGGTTCTAGACATGTCTATACGTAACTTATAAAAATACGTTTTTCCCTGCGAAAAAGTCTAAAAAAATTGAATGGTCAGGTACATGATTCTCCCGACCATGTAATGGTCTCAAATTCTATTATTTAAATAATAGAACTTGTTTGCGGCATTTGCGAACCATTTAAATACTTATTGCCAGCATAACTTTTTCTCTGCTCGAAAATTATTTTTACAAAGACAAAATACATGGTTATCGGTATAATTACATACTCTAGATAAGCATTAAATGGATGCGGCAACCATGTCCAAACAAGTTTTTTTCTGTGCGTGTAAGAGGAACTTCAATTGTCTATAGAAATAAAATTTTGAGAAAATTTTCTATAAAAATGAAATTTTGACAAAATTTTCTATAGAAATAAAATTTTGACAAAATTATCTATAGAAATAAAATTTTGACAAAATTTTCTATAGAAATATAATTTTGACAAAATTTTCTATAGAAATAAAATTTTGACAAAATTTTCTATAGAAATATAATTTTGACAAAATTTTATATATAACTTAAATTTTGACAATTTTTTCTATAGAAATAAATTTATTTATTTATATATTTACAATAATAATGAATGAAAATATACAGGAAATATAGGTGCTAACAACATAGGTTTTCGACCAGTATAGAAATAAAATTTTCTAACGAAATAACATTTTGACAAAAAGTTTCTATAGAAATAAAATTTTAACAAAATTTTCTATAGAAATAAAATTTTCTATAAAAATAACGGTTGGCTGATAAGTCCCCGGTCTAACAAAGAAAAACACATTTTTTGTCAAAATTCGTTTTTATTATTCAACATAGTTACCTTCAAGAGCGATACAACGATTATAACGACCTTCCAATTTTTTGATACCATTTTGGTTGTACTCCTTCGGTTTTGCCTCAAAATAGGCCTCAGTTTCGGCGATCACCTCTTTATTGCAGCCAAATTTTTTCCCTGTGAGCATCCTTTTGAGGTCTGAGAACAAGAAAAAGTCGCTGGGGGCCAGATCTGGAGAATACGGTGGGTGAGGAAGCAGTTCGAAGCCCAATTCATGAATTTTTGCCATCGTTCTCAATGACTTGTGGCACGGTGCGTTGTCTTGGTGGAACAACACTTTTTTCTTCTTCATATGGGGCCGTTTTGCCGCGATTTCGACCTTCAAACGCTTCAATAACGCCATATAATAGTCACTGTTGATGGTTTTTCTCTTCTCAAGATAATCGATAAAAATTATTCCATGCGCATCCCAAAAAACAGAGGACATTACTTTGCCAGCGGACTTTTGAGTCTTTCCACGCTTCGGAGACGGTTCACCGGTCGCTGTCCACTCAGCCGACTGTCGATTGATCTCAGCAGTTTAGTGAGGGAGCCATGTTTCATCCATTGTGACATATCGACGGAAAAACTCGGGTGTATTACGAGTTAACAGCTGCAAACACCGCTCAGAATCATCAACACGTTGTTGTTTTTGGTCAAATGTGAGCTCGCGTGGCACCCATTTTGCACAGAGCTTCCGCATCTCCAAATATTGACGAATGATATGACCAACACGTTCCTTTGATATCTTTAAGGCCTCTGCTATCTCGATCAACTTCATTTTACGGTCATTCAAAATCATTTTGTGGATTTTTTTGATGTTTTCGTCGGAAACCACCTCTTTCGGGCGTCCACTGCGTTTACCGTCCTCCGTGCTCATTTCACCACGCTTGAATTTTGCATATATGCAAAATTCAAAATAATTGATTGGTATACCAATCAATTATTGTTGATTTCCCTGCGGCAGAGTCTGGAAACTCATTATCAAGCCAAGTTTTTGCTTCCACCGTATGTTTTCCCTTCAGAAAACAGTATTTTATCAAAATACGAAATTCCTTTTGTTTCCATTTTTTCACAATAACAAAAGTTGCTTCACAAAAGACGCTCTATCTCACAAACTAATTGACTTACAGACGTCAAATTTTGACACGAATCATTTGAAGGTTGGTACTATATAAACATAATATGCATTTAATACTAGCGACGCCATCTATGTGTCAGACCGGGTACTTATCAGCCAAACTGTTAAAATTTCTAAAAAAAAAAAGTGACAAATTTTCTATAGAAATGAAATTTTGCCAAAATGTTCTATAGAAATAAAATTTTGCAAAATTTTCTATAGAAATAAAATTTTGACAATTTTTTTCTATAGAAATAATTTTTTGACAAAGTTTTCTATAGAAATAAAATTTTGACAAAATTTTCTATAGAAATAAAATTTTGACAAAATGTCCTATATAAATAAAATTGTGACAAAATTTTCTATAGAAATAAAGTTTGAATAAAATTTTCCATAGAAATAAAATTTTAAAAAAATTTTCGATAGATACACAATTTTGACAAAATTTTCTATAGAAAAAAGATTTTGACACAATTTTCTATGAAAATAACATTTTGACAATATTTTCTATAGAAATAAAATTTTTACAAAATTTTCTATACAAACAAAATTTTTACAAAACTTTCTATACAACTAAAATTTTGACAAAATTTTCTATAGAAATAAAGTTTTCTATACAAATACAATTTTCACAAAATTTTCTATACAAATAAAATTTTGACAAAATTTTCTATACAAATAAAATTTTGACAAAATTTTCTATAGAAATAAAATTTTGACAAAATTTTCTGTAGAAATAAAAGTTTGAAAAAAAAACTTTCTATAAAAATAAAATTCTGACAAAATTTTCTATAGAAATGACATTTTGAAAAAATTTTCTATAGAAATAAAATGTTGACAACATTTTCTATATAAATAAAATTGTGACGAAATTTTCTATAGAAATAAAATTTTGACAAAAATTTCAATAGAAAAAAATTTCGGCAAAATTTTCTATAGAAATAAAATTTTGACAATTTTTTTCTATAGAAATAATTTTTTGACAAATTTTTTACAGAAATAAAATTTTGACAAAATTTTCTATAGAAATAAAATTTTGACAAAATTTTCTATAGAAATAAAGTTTGAATAAAATTTTCCATAGAAATAAAATTTTAAAAAAATTTTCTATAGATACACAATTTTCACAAGATTTTCTATAGAAATAAGATTTTGACAAACTTTTCTATAGAAATAAAATTTTGATAACATTTTCTATAGAAATACAAATTTGGATAAAATTTTCTATAGAAATACAAATGTTGATAAAATTTTCTATGGAAATAAAATTTTGACAAATTTTTTTATAGAAATAAAATTTTGACAAAATTTTCTATAGAAATAAAATTTTGACAAAATTTTCTATAGAAATAAAATTTTGACAAAATTTTCTACAGAAATAAAATTTTGACAAAATTTTCTATAGAAATAAAATTTTGACAAAATTTTCTATAGAAATAAAATTTTGACAAAATTTTCTATAGAAATAACATTTTGACAAAATTTTCTATAGAAGTACAAATTTTGATAAAATTTTCTATGGAAATAAAATTTTGACAAATTTTTTTATAGAAATAAAATTTTGACAAAATTTTCCATAGAAATAAAATTTTGACAAAATTTTCTATAGAAATAAAATTTTAACAAAATTTTCTATAGAAATAAAATTTTGACAAAATTTTCTATAGAAATAAAATTTTGACAAAATTTTCTATAGAAATAAAATTTTGACAAAATTTTCTATAGAAATAAAATTTTGACAAAATTTCCTTTAGAAATAAAAGTTTGACAAAATTTTCTATAGAAATGAAATTTTTGAGAAAATTTTCTATAGTAATAAAATTTTGACAAAATTTTCTATAGAAATAAAATTTTGACAAAATTTTCTATAGAAATAAAATTTTGACAATATTTTCTAAAGAAATAAAATTTTGACAAAATTTTCTATAGAAATAAAATTTTGACAAAATTTTCTATAGAAATAAAATTTTGACAAAATTTTCTATAGAAATAAAATTTTTACAAAATTTTCTATAGAAATAAAATTTTGACAAAATTTTCTATAGAAATAAAATTTTGCAAAAAAAATTCTATTGAAATAAAATTGTGCAAAAAAAATTCTATTGAAATAAAATTGTGCAAAAATTTTCTCTAGAATTAAAATTTTTCAAATTTTTTCCATAGAAATAAACTTTTGCAAACATTTTCTATAAAAATTAAATTTTGCAAACAGTTTCTATAGAAATAAAATTTAAAAAAAAATGTATAAAAATACCTAAATTAAATCACCAAAGTTATGCAACTTAAGAGAGTTACAATTTAGATTTTAAAAATGCAAAAAATTTTATATAAAATTAATGATTTAACTTTTCTTTTTCATTTCAGGTAAATTAAATCACCACAGTATTTTACAGTAAGTTTAATTAACCACTCATTTTTCATAAACTTTGACTTGCAAGGCCTTCTTAAGATCGGTAATGTTGTATTTGAGATTTAATTTCGAACAAGGCCTATTTTATTAGAAAAAATAGTCTATTACCCTCGTATGATTGCTAACCAGTTACCGTGTTAGTTTCTTTTTTTTTAATTTAAAATTTCAAGTAGTTTGCTATTTAATAGCTTACAAGAAAATAACAACTTAAACAAGATTAAATTTCACACAAGTAAATATCAATTTCTCATTGTATATTTACTTTGCTTTACTTTAAAGTACATGATGGTTTGCCGGTTTCTAGTGGAGGATTTTCTTTTATTTTTTTGTCGGTTTACACGCACTGAATTTTAAAATTTGATGGTCAATGTACATTGACATCTATCCGCCTCATTTGTGTTTTGTTGTCATTTAGTCTCAACATAATTGGATTTCAACAAATAGCTAGGCTATGATTGTTGTTTGGTTTTTTTTTTTCGTCTCTTCTTTCCAAAATGAAATTACTATGGCAATTTAATGAACTCTTGATTCTTTTGTGGGCCATACCCGAAAAAAAAGCAACAAACAAGTGTCGGACCACGAACTTGTGTTCCATTTTGACGATTGTTTTGTGTCATTATACTGGGCACGTGGTAGTAGTGTAATCTTCTTTTTGGATAAATCTTTTGGTGTTTTACAAAAAAAGAAAAAAAAAACAATTTTCTCTGGTGTTTCAAATTGGTGAAATATTTTTTTGTCGTATGGAATGATGAGTGCGTTGGTTATTGGTTCTAAACCATTTTATCATATTATTATGGGCTTCGGCCTGGTTAGTTTGAACTAGAACTAGCGCATATTAGGCTAATTTAGTTTACACTCTCAGTTGAAAATTTGTACTCACGAACAGCTTTCGAAATTAGAGCTCAGGTTCACCTATACTCGCTGGTGAATAAATAATTCTACCAATATGTGGAAAAATTTTATCAAAAGACTACCAAACAAAAAAATCTTATTTTGCAAAATTTTATTTCTATAGAAAATTTTGTCAAAATTTTATTTCTATAGAAAATTTGTCAAAATTTTATTCTTATAGAAAATTTTGTCAAAATTTTATTTCTATAGGAAATTTTGTCAAAATTTTATTTCTATAGGAAATTTTGTCAAAAATTTCTTTCCATATAAAATTTTGTTAAAATTTTATTTCTATAAAAAAATTTTGTCAAAATTTTATTTCTATAGAAAATTTTGTCAAAATTTTATTTCAATAGAAAATGTTGTCAAAATGTTATTTCTATAGAAAGTTTTGTCAAAATTTTATTTCTATAGAAAATTTTGTCAAAATTTTATTCTTATAGAAAATTTTGTCAAAATTTTATTTTTATAGAACATTTATGTCTATAGAGAATTTTGTCAAAATTTTATTTCTATAGGAAATTTTGTCAAAATTTTATTTCTATAGGAAATTTTGTCAAAAATTTTTTTCATAGAAAATTTTGTTAAAATTTTATTTCTATAAAAAATTTTGTCAAAATTTTATTTCTATAGAAATTTTTGTCAAAATTTTATTTCTATAGAAAGTTTTGTCAAAATTTTATTTCTATAGAAAGTTTTGTCAAAATTTTATTCCTATAGAAAATTGTGTAAAAAATTAAATTTCTATACAAAGTTTTGTCCAAATTTTATTTCTATAGAAAGTGTTTTCAAACATTTATTTCTATAGAAAATTTTGTGAAAATTTTATTCCTATAGAAAAATTTATCAAAATTTTATTTCTATAGAAAATTTTGTCAAAATTTTTGTTCTATAGAAAATTTTGTCAAAATATTATTTCTATAGAAAAATTTGTCAAAATTGTATTTCTATCAAAAAATTGGTCAAATTTTTATTTCTATTGATTATTTTATCAAAATTTTATTTCTATAGAAAATTTTGTCAAAATTTTATTTCTATAGAAAATTTTGTCAAAATTTTATTTCTATAGAAAATTTTGTCCAGATTTTAGTTCTATAGAAAATTTTGTCAAAATTTTATTTCTATAGAAAATTTTGTCAAAATTTTATTTCTATAGAAAATTTTGTCAAAATTTTATTTCTACAGAAAATTTTGTCAAAAAAAAAATTTTCAAAATTTTATTTCATAGAAAATTTTATCAAAAAATTTTTTATATAGAAAAGTTTGTCAAAATTTTATTTCTTAAGAAAATTTTGTCCAATATTTTTTTTTGTATAAAAAAATTTGTCCGTATTTTATTATTTGCAAAATCTACCAAAACAGAAACAATTCTATGTAATGTACCAAACAGTACAAAATCGACCATTGTTGGTAGAATTCTACCAACTGTGGCAACCGCGGCAAAAAACTCATCGGAGAGAATAGAAACACAAGAGAACGAAACTGTGAAGCGAAACTGCGTCAGTAGGTGGCAGACATTTAAAACCTACTTTCTAAATAGTAACAAATGTTCTTTATTATAAACGTTTTCATTCTATTAAATTTTTTAGCAGACTATTTGAAATTATAACTGCCGATGCCTTTATAAACAATTTTTTTTTAACAGCCCTTCGACCGCAACGTCGGTAATACCAAAGCTGCAGGCATTGTGCGGTTGACCTTTGTTGTTTTTGTAGAAGAGAAATTTTCGTCCTCTTTTTATTCTTTCTTTTTATTCTCTCTGAACTCATAAATTCTCACGAACTAACCTAATACTATTTTTCTAAATCGTTTCTTTAGTATATACCGATGGTGCTCTGGTTTCTTCACCATACAATTTTATTTAAATCTTGTCCGTGAGAGAATTTTTCTATGTGAGCGGAATTTGTTTCGTGAGCATGGTCTTTGAAAACAATTTTGAAATTTTTACTCTGAAGAAAAATTTATCTTAAATCGGTAAAAGAAACCCATACCTTAGACAGATAGGTGCCATCTTAGGTAGGTAGATAGAATTGAGAGTTTTAAACTCTCAAGTCAGCTGGTATACACCCAAGTCAGTATTGTGGCCTTTAAATCATCTGTCCCAACGAGAAATTCTGTGTTTACAGTGTGTCTGATAAGTATTGCAACCGACTTCAAGTTGCGATCGTTTCCGTTCATCTGATAGCTGATAGATTTACTCCAGTGGCATTACATTTTATTATTTACAAACTTACAAAAGCATTTAGATTTTTAGAAATGAAATTATTCCTAATGGAATTCAAGCGTGATAGTGTGATTGTTTACATTTGGCTGCAAAATCACAAATGGCCAACGTTAAAACCCTCCAGCATTTAAATGTGTATAAATCTTTTGTTGCTCGTACCATTGCTAATTGTCGTGAGACTGAGATCACATTCATAGTCACTTCGGTTTTCCCGCGATTTCTTCTATTACCCTCTGAATATTTTTAATATTTTCACTTTCCATCCAATTCTCTCAATATCTTCAATCTTATGTTAAACGTGAATCTCTATAGTTCTAAAATCCATTTTTTGTGTAGGCCAATGATAAGATTTTTTCGTATACCTCTAAACCTCATCTGTTTTCAACATTGTGATGTTATTCGTATGGAAAAGTTCTAGAGGATTCCAACACCTTCGGTTAAGTTCATTGAATTATTTTTATATAATTCAATGAATATGATTAATTACATACGATTTATGAAAAATTACATTATATGTAAAAACAAATGTATAATGTTTATGAATAAAAATTACATTATATTTAAGAAGACATGTATTTTGTTTACAAATATTTTCCATATAATTTAGAACATATTTTAAGAACAATCTAGTCACAAGTAATACATTTATGAAAAAAATACATTACATTCAAAAACTAATGTCTTAAGTGTGCAAATATTTTCCACATAATTATATTTAAGAAGACATGTAGTTTGTTTACAAATATTTTCCATATAATTTATAACATATTTTAAGAACAATCTAGTGACTAGTAATACTAGTAATACATTACATTCAAAAACTAATGTCTTAAGTGCGCAAATATTTTCCACATAATTTGTTAGTTACATTCTGATTATGATTATATTTCTTTGCACAATCGAAGGCCAATCGGGTATATTGAGTAACATTTATGAAAAATCTCATTTAAGAACAAATATATATTTAAGAATAGTTAGATTATTATTATGATTATATTTTCGTGACATATTAAGGGTAATCTAGTAAATTGCAATACATTTATGAAAAATTACATTATATTTACGAATAAATGTTTTATGGTATGAATGTTTTCCATATAGTTAAGAATAGTTCCATTATAATTATGATTATATTTTAAGACATATTTTAAGGACAATCTAGTAAATTCCAATAAATTTATGAAAAATTACATTATGTGTAACAATAAATGTGTTATGATTATGTACATTTTTCATATAATTAAGAACAGTTAGAAATAAAATTTTGAGAAATTTTTCTGTACAAATAAAATTTTGCAAAAATATATAGAAATAAAAAGTTGAGAAAATTTTCTATAGAAATAAAATGTTGAGAAAATTTTCTATAGAAATAAAATTTTGCAAAAATATATAGAAATAAAAAGTTGAGAAAATTTTCTATAGAAATAAAATTTTGACAAAAGTTTCTATAGAAATAAAATTTTGAGAACATTTTCTAGAGAAATCAAATTTTGACAACATTTTCTATAGAAATAGAATTTTGAGAAAATTTTCTACAGAAATAAAATTTTGAGAAAATTTTCTATAGAAATACAATTTTTATAAAATTCACTATAAAAATAAAATTTTGCAAACATTTTCTATAACTATTACTATTTTGCAAAAAAAATCTATAGAAATAAAATTTTGCAAACATTTTCTATAGAAAATAAAATTTTGTTTACATTATAATTATGATTATAGATTTTTGTCACATTTTAAGGAAAAACTATTTGATATATTTTCTGGTAAAAAGTATCTGATTACAAAATATATTCTAAGACCTTTTAATTATTCCAATTTATGTAAGATTCAATTTTATTTTCAAATTAATTCCCGCACAATTCCCCATTGACAACATTTTCTATTGAAGTAAAATTTTAAGAAAATTTTCTATAGAAATAAAATTTTGTCCAACTAAGAAGTACTTCAATTTTCTATAGAAATAAAATTTTGCAAAAACATTCCATAGAAATAAAATTTTGAGAAAGTTTTCTATAGAAATAAAATTTTGCTAAAATTCGCTATCGAAATAAAATTTTGCAAAAATTTTATATAGAAATAAAATTTTTCAAATATTTTCTATAGAAATAAAATTGTGCAAAAATTTCTATAGAAATAAAATTTTGCACAAAAATTCTATAGAAATAAAATTTTGCAAAAATTTTCTATAGAAATATGTTCTATAGAAATAAAAAAAAGAAAGAAAAAAGAAATAAAATTTTGAGAAAATTTTCTATAGAAATAAAATTTTGTCAACTAAGAAGTACTTCAATTTTCTATAGAAATAAAATTTTGAGAAAATTTTCTATAGAAATATGTTCTATAGAAATACAATTTTGAGAAAATTTTCTATAGAAATAAAATTTTGCTAAAATTCGCTATAGAAATAAAATTTTAAGAAAATTCGCTATAGGAATAAAATTTTAAGAAAATTTTCTATAGAAATAACATTTTGCAAAAATTTTCTATAGAAATAAAATTTTGCAAAAAATTTCTATAGAAATAAAATTTTAAGAAAATGTTCTATAGAAATAAAATTTTGCCCAACTAAGAAGTACTTCAATTTTCTATAGAAATAAAATTTTGAGAACATTTTATATAGAAATAAAATTTTGTAAAAATTTTCTATAGAAATAAAATGTTAAGAAAATGAAATAAAATTTTGAGAAAATTTTCTATAGAAATAAAATTTTGAGAAAATTTTCTATTGAAATAAAATTTTGAGAAAATTTTCGATTGAAGTAAAATTTTGAGAAAATTTTCTATAGAAATAAAATTTTGCTAAAATTCGCTATTGAAATAAAATTTTGCACATATTTTGTATTGAAATAAAATTTTGACAAAATTTGCAATAGAAATAAGATTTTGAGAAAATTTTCTATAGAAATAAAATTTTGCAAAAAAATTTCTATAGAAATAAAATTTTGCAAACATTTTCTATAGAAATAAATTTTTGCAAAAAAATGCTATAGAAATAAAATTTTGCAAAAATTTTCTATAGAAATAAAATTTTGCGAAAAATTTCTATATTAATAAAATTTTGCAAAAATTTCTTTTTGAAATACAATTTTGACAAAATTTTCTATTAAAATAAAATTTTGCGACAATTTTCTATAGGAATAAAATTAGTCAAAAATGTTCTATTTAAATAAAATTTTGCGAAAAATTTCTTTAGAAATAAAATTTTGCAAAAATTTTCTATTGAAATACAATTTTGACAAAATTTTCTATTGAATTACAATTTTGACAAAATTTTCTATTGAAATAAAATTTTGCGAAAATTTTCTATAGGAATAAAATTTTGCAAAATTTTTCTATAGAAATAAAATTTTGTTTACATTATAATTATGATTATAGATTATTGTCACATTTGAAGGACAAACTCATTGATATATTTTCTGTCAAATTACAATTACAAAAAATATTCTAAGACCTTATTTTAATTATTCCAATTTATGTAAGATTCAATTAAATTTTCAAATTAATTCCCGCACAATTCCCCATTTACCTTCAAGCTTATGTAGATATTTGTTAAGGTTATTGTATAGTATGTTAAAGTTCATTTACCTCCCAACAAATAAACCAATATCATATCAATTTTGTTTTTATCAAAATTTCGTGTGGTTTTTTGTAAACTTTTCAAAACCCTATGAATTATTTTCATAGGATTTGTTTTTCTTTGGCTACAATGTGAAACTGAAAATATGATGAGAGATAACAGCCTTTCATCAATTTGATGGTAATTCATTCATTTCTTATGAAAATTGTTAAGGGGAATTGTAAAATAAAAAATCATATGGGAAAAATTTGGGATTTTGGGAATTCTAAAAGTCATTTATCATTACTGTGTGAACACTCCCATCATCGTTGAGAATGCGTGAAGGGGGGAGGGTGGGTCTAGCATAGAAAACAATTTAATGATAACACAATGTTAAGGCAATGTAACGCAATTAGAATACTGAAAACAAAAAATGATTTAAAAAAATTTTCCACACTCCAGTTGACTTCAGAGATTCCTAAACCATAGGATATGATGAAAATAATATTTGGCAATAACTAATGCAGGAATTTTAATTAGAAGCATATGACATCTACTCTGTATCTCTCTAACTCTCTCTCTCTCTCTCTCTCTCTTGGTATCACACAAGCAGGGCTGCCAATAACATTTCAAGAAAAATCGTCATTTTTTTCCGAAAAAATCGTCATAATCGTCACTTCCAGTTAAAAAATCGTCACAAAATCTGCAATGTAAATATTCAATCCAAACTAATTTTTTGGTTAAAAACAGAAGTATTTATTTCATATAAAGAACAGAAAATTAATATATCCAACTATGCATTTCAACAACAAAATCACAATGAATTCGGTTTTGTATAAAAATAACATAAAAAAATGTATGCTATGCAATTCAAAAAATAATATAAAAATTATTTTTTTTTATATATAGTTACTAATTCAGTAAGATTTTTATTTAAACATTTTCCACAATTTAACCATAAATCACTTATGGTCTCTCGAATTAAAAGGTACAATTTTCTATTGAAATAAAATTTTGACAAAATCTTCTATAGAAATAAAATTTTGACGAAATTTTCTTAGAAATAAAATTTTGTAAGATGTTCTATAGAAATAAATTCCGATCTATAACAAATGTTCTATAGAAATAAATTCCGTCCTAAAAAATAATGCAAAAATTTTCTACAGATATAGACTCTGTACAAAATCTTCTAAGGAACTAAAATTTTGACAAAATTTTCTATAGAAATAAAATTTTGACAAAATTTTCTGTAGAAATAAAATTTTGACAAAATTTTCTATAGAAATAAAATTTCGACAAATTTTTTTATAGAAATAAAATTTTGAGAAAATTTTCTATAGAAATAAAATTTGACAAAATTGTCTATAGAAAAAAATTTGACAAAATTTTCTATAGAAATAAAATTTTCTACTCAAATAAAATATTGAAAAAAATTTTTCTAAATAAATAAAGTTTTCACAAAATTTTCTATTGGAATAAAGTGTTTACAAAATGTTCTGTAGAAAAAAATTTTACAAAATATGTCCAGCAAAAAAGCGTCACCAAAAAAGTGGTGCAAATGTTCTTTTTGGATCCGGAAGTGGTGCAAAATTGACGCAGAATCGATGAAACCAATATCAGATGTGAAGTACTGAGAAAGTTTTCTATAGAAATAATATTTTTAACAAAATTCTTTATATAAATATAATTTTGACAATATTTTCTATAAAACTAAAATTTTGACAAAATCTTCTAAAGAACTAAAATTTTGACAAAATCTTCTATAGAACTAAAATTTTCTATAGAACTAAAATTATGACAAAATTTACTATAGAACTAAAATTTTGACAAAATTTTCTTTAGAAATAAAATTTTGACAAAATTTTCTTTAGAAATAAAATTTTGACAAAATTTTCTTTAGAAATAAAATTTTGACAAAATTTTCTATAGAAATAAAATTTTGACAAAATTTTCTATAGAAATAAAATTTTGACAAAATTTTCTATAGAAATAAAATTTTGACCAAATTTTCTATAGAAATAAAATTTGAGAAAATTTTCTATAGAAATAAAATAAAATGTTGACAAAATGTTCTGTAGAAACAAAAATTTGCAAAATATGCCCAGCAAAAAAAGCGTCACCAAAAAAGTGGTGCAAATGTTCTTTTTGGATCCGGAAAAAAATTTTGCAAAATATGCCCAGCAAAAAAGCGACACCAAAAAAGTGGTGCAAATGTTCTTTTTGGATCCGGAAGTGGTGCAAAATTGACGCAGAATCGATGAAACAAATATCAGATATGAAGTACTGAGAAAGTTTTCTATAGAAATTATATTTTTAACAAAATTCTTTATATAAATATGATTTTGACAATATTTTCTATAAAACTAAAATTTTGACAAAATCTTCTAAAGAACTAAAATATTGACAAAATCTTCTAAAGAACTAAAATATTGACAAAATCTTCTATAGAACTAAAATTTTGACCAAATTTTCTATAGAACTAAAATTTTGACAAAATTTACTATAGAACTAAAATTTTGACAAAATATTCTTTAGAAATAAAATTTTGACAAAATTTTCTTTAGAAATAAAATTTTGACAAAATTTTCTATAGAAATAAAATTTTGACAAAATTTTCTATAGAAATAAAATTTTGACAAAATTTTCTATAGAAATAAAATTTTGACAAAATTTTCTATAGAAATAAAATTTTGACCAAATTTTCTATAGAAATAAAATTTGAGAAAATTTTCTATAGAAATAAAATAAAATGTTGACAAAATGTTCTGTAGAAACAAAAATTTGCAAAATATGCCCAGCAAAAAAAGCGTCACCAAAAAAGTGGTGCAAATGTTCTTTTTGGATCCGGAAAAAAATTTTGCAAAATATGCCCAGCAAAAAAGCGTCACCAAAAAAGTGTTGCAAATGTTCTTTTTGGATCCGGAAATGGTGCAAAATTGACGCAGAATCGATGAAACCAATATCAGATATGAAGTACTGAGAAAGTTTTCAATAGAAATAATATTTTTAACAAAATTCTTTATATAAATATGATTTTGACAATATTTTCTATAAAACTAAACTTTTGACAAAATCTTCTAAAGAACTAAAATATTGACAAAATCTTCTATAGAACTAAAATTTTGACAAAATTTTCTATAGAACTAAAATTTTGACAAAATTTTCTATAGAACTAAAATTTTGACAAAATTTTCTTTAGAAATAAAATTTTGACAAATTTTTCTTTAGAAATAAAATTTTGACAACATTTTCTATAGAACTAAAATTTTGACAAAATTTTCTTTAGAAATAAAATTTTGACAAAATTTTCTATAGAAATAAAATTTTGACAAGATTTTCTATAGAAATAAAATTTTGACAAAATTTTCTATAGAACTAAAATTTTGACAAAATTTTCTTTAGAAATAAAATTTTGACAAATTTTTCTTTAGAAATAAAATTTTGACAAAATTTTCTATAGAACTAAAATTTTGACAAAATTTTCTTTAGAAATAAAATTTTGACAAAATTTTCTATAGAAATAAAATTTTGACAAGATTTTCTATAGAAATAAAATTTTGACAAAATTTTCTGTAAAAATAAAATTTTGACAAAATTTTCTATAGAAATAAAATTTGAGAAAATTTTCTATAGAAATAAAATTTGAGAAAATTTTCTATAGAACTAAAACTTTGACAAAATTTTCTTTAGAAATAAAATATTGACAAAATCTTCTATAGAACTAAAATTTTGACAAAATTTTCTATAGAACTAAAATTTTGACAAAATTTTATATAGAACTAAAATTTTGACAAAATTTTCTATAGAACTAAAATTTTGACAAAACTTTCTATAAAACTAAAATTTTGACAAAATTTTCTTTAGAAATAAAATTTTGACAAAATTTTCTATAGAACAAAAATTTTGACAAAATTTTCTTTAGAAATAAAATTTTGACAAAATTTTCTATAGAAATAAAATTTTGACAAGATTTTCTATAGAAATAAAATTTTGACAAAATTTTCTGTAAAAATAAAATTTTGACAAAATTTTCTATAGAAATAAAATTTGAGAAAATTTTCTATAGAAATAAAATTTTTACTAAATTTTCTACAGAAATAAAATTTTCTACTGAAATAAAATGTTGACAAAATTTTTCTAAATAAATAAAATCTTCACAAAATTTTCTATGGGAATAAAATGTTGACAAAATGTTCTGTAGCAACAAAAATTTGCAAAATATGCCCAGCAAAAAAAGCGTTGCCAAAAAAGTAATGAAAATGTTCTTTTTGGATCCGGAAGTGGTGCAAAATTGACGCAGAAGCGATGAATTTAACATGGGCTTGTCTTAGGACGGAAGTCCTCCATTTCAACAGCCGATACAGTGAATTTGCATCACTTCTTTATGTTAGGTGTGATCCGAATTCAATGTTTTGGAGGTAAATTAAAAAATTCTGTTATATTTTGTCAAATAAATAATTTTTAATGGATTCTTCTAACGCTTGTCGGTAACGTTAGACCTCAAATATTTTCAAAAATTCAAAATTTTTTCAGATTGGATTTAGCATTTTTTCGACAAAATTTAACTGATTTGTACCATTTTATGAATTCTTACTCTGTTTTTAACCTCTTTGAAACAAAAAAGTTCAAATTACCCATTAAAAGCATGAAAAAACCACGTTATAAAAAATTGAATTAAAAGAACTTCCTGTGTAGTTAAAATAAAGAACATCATTGGGAGTGCATCTTCTGGAAGTGCTTTTAAAGTTGTGCCTTTGGAAGAACTTCCAAATTTTTTTTGCTGGGTGAGGTTTTTGTTTGTTAGTTTTTTGGTAAAATTTTCTACAAATTTTGGTAGATTACTTTTGGCTCAGTGGCAACCGTGAGCCACCGTGGTGCAATGGTTATCATACCCGCCTTGCATACACAAGGTCGTGGGTTCGATTCCTGCTTCGACCGAACACCAAATAATTTTCAGCGGGGGATTATCCCACCTCAGTAATTCTGGTGACATTTCTGAGGGCTTCAAAGCTTCTCTAAGTGGTTTCACTGCAATGTGGAACGCCATTCGGACTCGGCTATAAAAAGGAGGTCCCTTGTCATTGAGCTTAACATCGAATCGGGCAGCATTTAGTGATAAGAGAGAAGTTTACCAATGTGGTATCACAATGGACTGAATAGCCTAAGTGAACCTGATAGTTCGGGCTGCCACCTAACCTAACCTAACCGTGATACTAATACTGTAGGTGTAAAATGAGGTATAGATCCAACATCTCTAGCAAAAACTCGCAATTACTCTATCTGGCAACTGTCAAATGTATTCTCTCTTTTGCTGGCTCTAAACGTGTAAACGAACTGCTTCTAGTCAAAATTTTTTAACGCAGCTAATATCGTCATTTTTGGGACAAAAATCGGGAAATCGGCATATGCTATTTTTTGAGTAAAAAATCGTCAAAATACCGTTAATCGGCAAAATTTGCAGTCCTGCAGACAAAGTCCATACTAAAATCTTAAGGGTTTATCATGTAAGAATTCGTGAGTGGAATTTCTATCATTTTCCATGATATTGGTGTAGCATTGTAAACTCAATCTACGATACCATTATCCAGAAAAATGCGATACAAAAGTCGGATTTTGAAAGTCGGTTCTTGTTAAAATCGACTTTAAATTTTTGACAAAATCGACTAGTCCACATTTGTATTTATATTGATCAAAATAGACTAACCGAACTCTATAATGAAAAGGAAAGTGATCACGGTTGCCACTGAGCCAAAAGTAATCTACCAAAATTTGTAGAAAATTTTAACAAAAACTACCAAACAAAAAAATAATATTTTGCAAAATTTTATTTTTATAAAAAATTTTGTAAACATTTTATTCATATAGAAAATTTTGTCAACATTTTATTTCTATCGAAAAATGTTGTCAACATTTTATTTCTATAGGAAATTTTGTCAAAATTTTATTTCTATAGAAAATTTTGTCAAAATTTTATTTCAATAGAGAATTTTCTCATAATTTTATTTCTTAAACATTTTGTCAAAATTTTATTTCTATAAAAAATTTTGTCAAAACTTTATTTCTATAGAAAATTTTTGTCAAAATTTTATTTCTATAGAAAATTTTGTCAACATTTTATTTCTATAGAAAATTTTGTCAAAATTTTGTTCCTATAGGAAATTTTGTCAAAATTTTATTTCTATAGAAAATTTTGTCAACATTTTATTTTTATAGAAAATTTTGTCAAATTTTTATTTCTATAGAAGTTTTTTTAACATTTTATTTTTATAGAAAATTTTGTCAAAATTATATTTCTATAAAAAATTTTGTCAAAACTTTATTTCTATAGAAAATTTTATCAAAATTTTATTTCTATAGAAAATTTTGTCAACATTTTATTTCTATAGAATATTTTGTCAAAACTTTATTTCTACAGAAAATTTTGTCAAAATTTTATTTCTATAGGAAATTTTGTCAAAATTTTATTTCTATAGAAAATTTTGTCAACATTTCATTTTTATAGAAATTTTTTTCAAAATTTTATTTCTATAAAAAATTTTTTCAAAACTTTATTTCTATAGGAAATTTTGTCAAAATGTTATTTCTATAGAAAATATTGTCAACATTTTATTTTTATAGAAAATTTTGTCAAAATTTTATTTCTATAAAAAAAATTGTCAAAACTTTATTTCTATAGAAAATTATGTCAAAATTTTATTTCTATAGAAAATTTTGTCAACATTTTATTTCTATAGAAAATTTTGTCAAAACATTTTATTTCTATAGAATATTTTGTCAAAATTTTATTTCTATAGAAAATTTTGTCAAAATTTTATTTCTATAGGAAATTTTGTCAAAATTTTATTTTAATAGAAAATTTTCTCATAATTTTATTTCTTTAGAAAATTTTGTCAAAATTTTATTTCTATAAAAAAATTTGTCAAAACTTTATTTCTATAGAAAATTTTTGTCAAAATTTTATTTCTATAGAAAATTTTGTCAACATTTTATTTCTATAGAAAATTTTGTCAAAATTTTATTTCTATAGAAAATTTTGTCAAAATTTTATTTCAATAGAAAATTTTCTCATAATTTTCTCATAATATATCCAACGATGCATTTCAACAACAAAATCACAATGAATTCGGTTTTGTATAAAAATAACATAAAAAGATGTATGCTAGTAATTCAAAAAATAATATAAAAATGATTTATTTTATATATAGTTACTAATTCAGTAAGATATTTATTTAAAAATTTTGAATAATTTGACCATAAATCACTTATGGTCTATCCAATTAATTTTAACAAAATCTTCTATAGACATAAAATTTTGACGAAATTTTCTTAGAAATAAAATTTTGCAAGAATTTACTATAGACAAAGAATTGCCAAAAATGTTCTATAGAATTAAATTCCGTCCTATAAAAAATGTGCTATAGAAATAACAAAAGTTTTTGACAAATTTTTTTTGATATAAATATAATTTTGACAATATTTTCTATAAATTTAAAATTTTCACAAAATTTTCTATTGGAATAAAATGTTGACAAAATGTTCTGTAGAAAAAAATTTTGTCCAGCAAAAAAAGCGTCACCAAAAAATTGGTGCAAATGTTCTTTTGGGATCCGGAAGTGGTGCAAAATTGACGCAGAAGCGATGAATTTAACCAATATCAGATATTCTATAGAAAATTTTGTCAACATTTTGTTTCTATAGAAAATTTTGTCAAAATTTTATTTCTATAAAAAATTTTGTCAAAATTTTATTTCTATAGGAAATTTTGTCAAAATTTTATTTCTATAGGAAATTTTGTCAAAATTTTATTTCTATAGGAAATTTTGTCAAAATTTTATTTCTATAGAAAATTTTGTCAACATTTTATTTTTATAGAAAATGTTGTCAAAATTTTATTTTTATAGAAAATTTTGTCAAAACTTTATTTCTATAAACAAATTTGTCAAAACTTTATTTCTATAGAAAATTTTGTCAACATTTTATTTCTATAGAAAATTTTGTCAACATTTTATTTCTATAGAAAATTTTGTCAAAATTTTATTTCTATAGTAAATTTTGTCAAAATTTTATTTCTATAGAAAATTTTGTCAAAATTTTATTTCTTTAGAAAATTTTGTCAAAATTTTATTTCTATAGAAAATTTTGTCAAAATTTTATTTCTATAGAAAATTTTGTCAAAATTTTATTTCTATAAAAAATTTTATCAAAATTTTATTTCTATAAAAATTTTTGTCAAAATTTTATTACTATAGAAAATTTTGTTCTAATTTTATTTTTCTATACTTTAATTTTTAATTTCTTGTGTTGTATTTTAGTATTTTTTGTGTTTTAAATTTTTATTTTGTTCTGCTCGTCCTTAGCAGTTTTTTTGGTCTTCTTTAGGTTCCGCTTGAAAATAGCCCAGTATTTCTCAATTGGGCGGAGCTCTGGCGTGTTGGGAGGGTTCTTGTCCTTGGGAACCACCTGCACGTTGTTGGCGGCGTACCACTCCATGGCCTTTTTACCGTAATGGCAAGATGCCAAATCCGGCCAAAACAGTACGGATCAACCGTGTTTCTTCAGGAAAGGCAGCAGACGTTTATTCAAACACTCTTTCACGTAAATTTCTTGGTTGACAGTCCCGGAAGCTATGAAAATGCTGTTTTTCAAGCCACAGGTACAGATGGCTTGCCAAACCAGATATTTCTTTGCGAACTTTGGCAGTTTTATGTGCTTGAAAATATCTGCTACCTTTCCCCTTCCTTTTGCCGTATAAAACTCCTGTCCCCGAAGCTGCTTTAGGTCGGCTTTGACGTAGGTTTCGTCGTCCATTACCACGCAGTTAAACTTCGTCAGCATCGTCGTGTACAGCCTCCGGGATCGCGTTTTGGCCGTCGTATTTTGTTTATCATCGCGATTTGGAGTCACTACCTTCTTGTAAGTCGATAGTCCGGCTCGATGCACGGTTGTAGACGATACACCCAGCTTATTTGCGGCATCTCGGAGAGAGAGGTTAGGGTTTCGCTTGAAACTACCGGCAACTCTCTTTGTCGTCTCAGCGGCTTCCGGTTTTCGATTTCCCCCCGATCCAGACTTCCTGGCTGTCGACAAAGTAGCTCGGATTTTCGCGATGCGCGAGCAAAATTTTGATACGCTGCTCTTCTTGCTTGGACGGCATTTTGACAACTGAAGAGTGAATTCCAAAATCAAAATAGTAGCAACATTCTACATACACACACCTTCAAAATGAGGGGTGTTCAGGTTTTTTAAATGCAAAATTGAAAGAAATACGTCAAGTTTATATTGACCAAATTTTGACCGTATCACCCTTTAATAGTTTGCCACCTCCTCCGAAACCCCTACTATAAATATCTTTATAATTTCCTAAATTGTTACCATGTAACCTAAAAATTAAGGTGTGTCTAACGCTTTTTCCACAAACGAATATTTCATTATCTACTGACCCCTTGTGCCGCAGAACTTCCATAGAGAATTCAAATAAAACAAAAATTTAATTTACCACCCAATTAAATGCCTATGGTTCCCTCAACTGCCAGGAAAATGATGAATGTGATAAAATTACAAAAGACAAAAACGAAAAAAAATATTCAGTAGTTTTATTAACAGGTAAATTGGAGACATAACTTTTCGTAAACGCCAAGCATTTGAGTTTCAGTCAAACACCCATTTTAATTATTTTCATAGCTTAGGGAGAGGAGGGTTACAGGTTTTGTAAAAGTACCGCGTTTTCGATACGATGAATTGATTAATAAAACTAACAAAGTTCCCATGCTAAATAAAAGGTTATTGGATAGATTTATTCTGGTCTTTTATAACTAGCTTTAATCGTAAATTTTTCTTTTTGTATAGTTCTTCATTATTCATATTAATAAAAAATCTTGAAATGATTAAGCTATAAATGATAATTTTCAAAAAAAAGAAATAATATAAAAAGTCTTTATGGATTTTTAATTTATATTGTATTAAAAAAATCGTATGCATTTGCAGTGGGCAACCAAATCCAATTAACAATTCCAAACACATCTGAATAATTCTCCTAAGAATGCATTTTCAATATTTGTTGTTTTTTTTTTTTTTTGGTTTGCTCAATACCTTGGGGAAACGAAGCCTCATTTAAGTCATCACCACCAAGCCCTTATTAAATTTTATAGCTATCAATGGGCTGGGCAATACCCAGTTTCAAAGTGAAATTCTTTTTATATTTGTGTAATACAAGTATTATGGCAATCCAACATTTATTTTGTACTATGAATAATGTATTAATTATTTTAAACAGTATTTAGTTGTTTATTCTTATCGTTCGTATTAGCTAACGATACTTAATTACATGGAAGCCATACTTAATTGAGGTTATTAGCAATTTTAGAAAGTTTAAATTTTTTGCTGTTTTGATTTCATTTGTTTTTAGTAGAACCTGTGTATTAAATAAAGCTTAAATACTGCTTATTATATTTGTCTTGTATATATTCAAAGCGTAGACTAATTACAACGTAGACTTCATTTCCAGACTTTAGTTCAAGCGTTAGGGGTTGTCTAAATGTATGTTAGAGAATATATATTGATTTTCAAGCAACTATGTAATTTTAAATGAAGATTTTTTTATTATTTCGATTGATATATTTCAATGTACTTCAATGTAGAATTCATTTGGCTTTTCCACGCAACGAAAGGTGAACAGAAAAACTATCACCAAAATATTGCCAACTAAAAAGTTGATTGAAGTTGTAAATGTAAAAATATAATTGAAAATTGTTGTTGACTCAAATCTACAAAAAATCCATCTATAATTATAATCGGAAAATTCAGAAGTATAAACTCTTACAAAAAATGATTTCATCTAAAGAAAAAATAATTATAAATAAATAGCAAATAAAAAAAATATTCATTTATATTATTTTATTCATATTATTTTATTTCGACTTAAATCTAAAGGGTGATTTGTTAAGAGCTTGATAACTTTTTTTTTTAAAAAAACGCATAAAATTTGCAAAATCTCATCGGTTCTTTATTTGAAACGTTAGATTGGTCCATGACATTTACTTTTTGAAGATAATTTCATTTAAATGTTGACCGCGGCTGCGTCTTAGGTGGTCCATTCGGAAAGTCCAATTTTGGGCAACTTTTTCGAGCATTTCGGCCGGAATAGCCCGAATTTCTTCGGAAATGTTGTCTTCCAAAGCTGGAATAGTTGCTGGCTTATTTCTGTAGACTTTAGACTTGACGTAGCCCCACAAAAAATAGTCTAAAGGCGTCAAATCGCATGATCTTGGTGGCCAACTTACCGGTCCATTTCTTGAGATGAATTGTTCTCCGAAGTTTTCCCTCAAAATGGCCATAGAATCGCGAGCTGTGTGGCATGTAGCGCCATCTTGTTGAAACCACATGTCAACCAAGTTCAGTTCTTCCATTTTTGGCAACAAAAAGTTTGTTAGCATCGAACGATAGCGATCGCCATTCACCGTAACGTTGCGTCCAACAGCATCTTTGAAAAAATACGGTCCAATGATTCCACCAGCGTACAAACCACACCAAACAGTGCATTTTTCGGGATGCATGGGCAGTTCTTGAACGGCTTCTGGTTGCTCTTCACTCCAAATGCGGCAATTTTGCTTATTTACGTAGCCATTCAACCAGAAATGAGCCTCATCGCTGAACAAAATTTGTCGATAAAAAAGCGGATTTTCTGCCAACTTTTCTAGGGCCCATTCACTGAAAATTCGACGTTGTGGCAGATCGTTCGTCTATTCATGATGAAATGTCAAAGCCTACTGAGCATCTTTCTCTTTGACACCATGTCTGAAATCCCACGTGATCTGTCAAATACTAATGCATGAAAATCCTAACCTCAAAAGAATCACCCTTTATTAAATTTTCTCAAAATTTTATTTCCATAGAAAATTTTGTTAAAATATTATTTTTATAGAAAATTTTGTCAAAATTTTATTTCTATAGAAAATTTTCTCAAAATTTTACTTCTATAGAAAATTTTGTCAAAATTTTACTTCTATAGAAAATTTTCTCAAAATTTTACTTCTATAGAAAATTTTCTCAAAAGTTTACTTCTATAGAAAATTTTGTCAACATTTTATTTGATTGTTGTTGTCTTTTGATATTCAGCTTAAAACCATGCATTGATTGAAAACTACAAGTGTAGCTTAACCAACAGAGGAAAATAATGTTTGTCAAATTTATTTGGGCAAAGCCCTATAGACTGCAAGATGGTTGGAAGGACGCACGTTTCGGAATTACCACATTCCTCATCAGCATGGTCAATGCATGATTTTAAGCTGAAATCAAAAAACAACAACAATGATTAAAGAAAAAAACCAACAATAACAAAACAAAACGAATGGAAAATTTTATTTCTATAGAAAATTTTCTCAAAATTTTTTTTCTATAGAAAATTGTCAAATTTTATTTCTATCGATAATTTTCTCAACATTCTTTTCTATAGAAAATTTTGTGAAAATTTTATTTATATAGAAAAGTTTTCAAAATTATATTTCTATAGAAAATTTTGTGAAAATTTTATTTATATAGAAAAGTTTTCAAAATTATATTTCTATAGAAAATTTTCTCAAAATTTTATTTCTATAGAAAATTTTCTCAAAATTTTATTTCTAAGAAAATTTTCTCAAAATTTTATTTCTATAGAAAATTTAGTTAAAATTTTATTTACATAGAAAATTTTGTCAAAATTGTATTTCTATAGAAATTTTTGTTAAAATTTTATTTCTATATAAATTTTATTACTGTAGAAAATTGTCAAAATTTTGTTTCTATCGATAATTTTCTCAAAATTTTATTTCTATAGAAAATTTTGTACAAAATTTATTTCTATAGAAAACTTTGTCAAAATTTTATTTCTATAGAGAATTGAAGTACCTCTTAGTTGGAGAGGAATTTTGTGCAAAATCTACCAAAGCATTATGAATTCTACCAATCTACCAAACAGCAAAAAATCTACCATTTTTTGGAAGTATTCTACCAACTGTGACAACCGTTGCTGTTCATTTTTTGAAGCAATGCCGGTTCACGGTAGCGAGCAAAAATGTTTAATTACCCTGCGGGAAATTGGTGCAAATTGCTACTAAAGGACCTATTACAGGACTGGCATCAGTGCTCCAGTTTGTCGCAACTTTTCAATTTTTATATAATTTATTAATTTCTATATTGATATTGATATTAACATCTTATTGGATCTAACCATTTTCTTAAATAGAATTATTAGAATATTCTATTGTTTCATATATTCCAAAAGTTTTTACTTTTTGGTGGAGAGTTTTTCCCGGATTAGTTCATAAGGGCCTGTCTATAGTGTTATCCTAGGGCACGTCCTTTGGAATGAGTCTAAGACATGTTCTAAAGTGTAAATTTACCCCGTCAATGACAAATTCATGTTAAAGTGACCGGTACTTTCCATACGTTTTGACCATAACTGGGACTGGTCCATTTTCCATAGGGTACATTTAAGTTATGCACATAAATTTAATTTTATGCAATCACGAAATTTTTCCAATTAATTTTTTAATTGAAAATGTTTTAATGACAAAAATGATACTATCAATCACTGTATTAATTAGAAATAAAAAATATACTTGACTAAAAAATTAATGGGTTTTCTGCGCCACCATCAATTATTTTCTTTTTTATACCCTAAACCACATAGTGGTCAGGGTATAATAAGTTTGATCGGCCAAAAAATGTGCCTACCAGAAATATTGATTTTAGACCCCATAAAATATATACCGATCGACTCAGAATCACCTCCTGAGTCGATCTAGCGCTTGGTGTCCGTCCGGCCGTCCGTCCGTCCATGTATTTGTTGTTCACAGGATTCCGGTCGCAATTATTAACCGATTTTGATGAAATTTGGTACAGGGAGTTTTTCGGGCACAAGGACGAACGCTGTTGAATTTGGTAGAAATCGGATCAAATTTAGATAAAGCTCACATATATGTGTATCGCCCGATTTCGACAAATGGGGTCACATTGCGCGTTTTTAAAAACCGATCGTCACCAAATTTGGCAAAAGGTAATCTTTTCCATGGCCCTTCAAGTCTGCAAAATTTCATCCAAATCGGTTCTGATTTAGATATAGCTCTCATATATATGTATCGCCCGATTTTCCCAAATTTAGCCACAAAACCTTTATTTATCAACCGATCTTACCCAAATTTAGCTAAATGTAGTCTTCTATAGCACTAACTATATGTGCAAAAAATCATCGAAATCGGTTCAGATTTAGATATAGCTCCCATATATATGTATATCCCGATTTTCCCAAAATTGGCCATAGAACCCTTATTTATTAACAGATCTTACTAAAAGTTGGCTAGATCCAGACCCCTACAGTACTAACTATATGTGCAAAATTTCATCGAAATCGGTTCAGATGTAGATATAGCTCCCATATATGTATCACCCGATTTTGAAAAATTCGCCCCTAACAACCTTATGTTTGACCATACAGGCCTCATTTCTTAACTGATCTTACTCAAATCTTGCACAACGTAACCTTTTGTGGTATTAATCAAACCCGCAAAATATTATGCAAATTGGTTCAGATTTAGATAAAACCTCACATATATATGCATCGCTCGATTTTCCCAAATTTGGCCAAAGTACTCTTATTTATTAACCAGTGTTACTCAAATTTCAAATTTTGATGTACTAGCCGATCGTAATTATACGTACTTGTAGCTCTTACATAAGAATATTGCTCGATTTTTACAAATTTGTATTTATTACCCACACTAATTTAACGATTTTCTCTTTTTTAATAATGGGCTCAATATTAGTGGCATACTAGCTCCGTAGGCGCAATATCAACACAGCCAGTGTTGCTAGAAGTAAGGGAAATTCCCTATATGTAGGGTTTTTCTAATATTTAGCGTCTTATAGGGACGTAGGGCCACAATGTAGGACATTTTCACTCAACACAATTTGTAAGAATTTTTACATTTTGGTGGCTCTAGAGGAGGAAATTAGAAGCCGGCAAGGCTTCTTTAACAATGTGTGGTAAACATTTTGTCAAAATTTTATTTCTATAGAAATTTTTTTCAAAATATTATTTCTATAAAAAATTTTCTCAAAATTTTATTTCTGTGGAATTTTTTCTCAAAATTTTATTTCTATAGAATTTATTGTCAAAATTTTATTTCTATAGAAAAATTTCTCTCAAAAATTTGTTTATAGACACTTTTTCCAAAATTTTATTTTTAAAGAGATTTAACAAAAAAGATTACTAATTTGGGTAGAATTCTACCAACTGTGGCAACCGTGGTGGTAATACAAATGTATATTCTATGTTATATACGTAGCATATTCATGTTTTAAGATAATAAACTACTTACAACCATTTTTGTTTTGTAAAATTTTTTAAATTTAACGAAAAATATAGTAGGGAAAATTGTTTGGGAATGTATGGGAAAGTAGGGAACTGTTTTTGTCCTTGTAGGGTAAACCAAACATTTTCCCTGGCAACATTGACCATGAGCTATAGTCAGATTGACACAAAGCACCCATAGACATGTACCCCTTAATTTTCTTAAATATGCAACTGCGGTTTATCTCCCAGACCTATATATTACCCCACAAATGCTTATGATTACTAATTCTGTAATGGTGGTTTAGGGTATGATATAGTCGGCCCCGCCCGACTTTCTACTTTACTTACTTGTTTTTTTTTTTTTTTTTGTTAATTGGTTCAACTAAACATTTTATTGATTTGGGCCGAAAACTCTATTTATTTTTATTTTTTTTTAATTGAGGCAATCAATTGTATCGTTTGTTTGTTTATTTATATTTATGTAAATGTAATTAATCGATAAATATTTATATCTGTATTTTTTCCTTTAAATGAAATAACACTCTTGTAACTTTACAAGGGTTTCTAATTTCGAAGTTTCCGATTTTTTTTTTAGATTTGAGTTAAAATTAATTAAATAAAAAATAATTTTCAATCATTTTCAGTTTAAAAAAAAATCCACACTATATATTATTTGTTTGTTTATTTATATTTATGTAAATGTAATTAATCGATAAATAAATATTTATATATGTATTTTTCCTTTAAATGGAATAACTTTCTTGTAACTTTACAAGGGTTTATAATTTTGAAGTTTCCGATTTTTTTAGATTTGAGTCAAAATTAATTAAAAAAAAAATAATTTCCAATCATTTTCAGTTAAAAAAAACTCCACATTATATTATATAAATAGTTTCTTAATTTCACAAAAAAATATTAAACCAAGGATTCAAAATCGTCAATTAAGGTTAGCCGAAATAGTTTTTGGTGTTCGCTCGAAGCAGGGATCCAACCCACTACCCTTTGTATACAAGACGGACATGCTAACCATTGCACCATGGTGGCTCCCAATCCTAAATATAAATATTATACTATATTTGAAGTTTTTTTTATCATTATTCCAAATATACTATATCTCAGTTCTTAGAAAGATTATTTACTTTAATCAAAAATATTTGTCTTTATATATAGGAAAATTTTCCTTACAGCAAAGATAAACGACTTTAATAGAATGATGCAAATTTCAAAGACTCATATCCTAAATTGGAAGAATAAAATTTCGAAACTTGTCATAAGTAGTTGCTATTGATGTAGGTCGTATGGTATTGCAAATGGGCCATATCGGACCACTTTTACGTATAGCCCCCAGATTTGGCTTGCGGATCCTCTAAGAGAAGCATCCGATCCGGCTGAAATTCGGTACGTGGTGTTTATATATGGCCTCTAACATCCATGCAAAAATTGGTCCAAATCGGTCCATAATTATATATAGCCCACATATAAACGGATCCCCAGATCCGGAGCCTCTTGGAGGAGCGAATTTCATCCGATCTGGTTGAAATTCGGTACGTGGTGTTTATATATGGCCTCTAACATCCATGCAAAAATTGGTCCAAATCGGTCCATAATTATATATAGCCCACATATAAACGGATCCCCAGATCCGGAGCCTCTTGGAGGAGCGAATTTCATCAGATCTGGTTGAAATTCGGTACTTGGTGTTGATATATATCATCTAATATCCATGCAAAAATTGGTCCAAATCGGTTCATAATTATATATATCCCCCATATAAACCGATCCCCAGATTTGACCTCCGAAGCCTCTTGGAGGAACAAATTTCATCCTATCCGGTACGTGGTGTTTATATATGGCCTCTTACATCCACGCAAAAATTTGTCCAAATCGGTCCATAATTATATATAGCCCCCATGTAAAACGATCCCCAGATTTGGCATCCGGAGCCTCTTGGAGGAGAAAATTTCATCCGATCCATCCGATTTTGTATGTTGCGTTAGTATATGGCCTCTAACACCCATGCAAAAATGTATCCAAATCGGTCCATATTTATATATAGCCCACATATAAAAGGGTCCCCAGATTTGACCTCCGGAGCCTCTTGGAGGAGCGAATTTCATCTGATCTGGTTGAAATTTGGTACTTGGTGTTGATATATATCATCTAATATCCATGCTAAAATTAGTGCAAATCGGTTCATAATTATATATATCCCCCATATAAACCGATCCCCAGATTTGGCCTTCGAAGCCTCTTGGAGGAACAAATTTCATCCGATCCGGTTGAAATTCGGTACGTGGTGTTTATATATGGTCTCTTACATCCATGCAAAAATTGGTCCAAATCGGTCCATAATTATATATAGCCCCCATGTAAACCGTTCCCCAGATTTGGCATGCGGAGCCTTTTGGAGGAGCAAATTTCATCCGATCCGTTTGAAATTTTGTATGTTGCGTTAGTATATGGCCTCAAAAACCCATGCAAAAATTGGTCCAAATAATTGTATATAGCGCCCGTATAAATCGGTTATTTATTTTATTAATAAATATTTATTTTCAATTAAATTTTATTTAAATGATTAAAGGATTCCAGCATCCATTCTAATTCATAGCCATACTTTACAATCCAATGTTAGTCCTCAATGCCATTTCCTAGAAATTAGTTTAAATTAACTTCCTTTTGGGATTACCAAGGAATTTTAAACAACTTCCCATCCTCTCAGAATATACCTATCACTTTTAATCAACCAATGTCGTTTCACATTTTGGAATAAATTAAATCACCAATATGCAATACTCTCTTTCTCATACTTATCAGGTAGTTAGGATTGTTGACAGGTAAACAACCCTTAGAACTTTCCATTTCCTACAAAACTCCAAAGAAAATTTTCCAATTTGAAAATGTACAACATACTGTGCCTTACCTACGAGGAAAATTTTGGGATAGTTTTTTCTATTGTAAGGGAAAATTTAGTTTTTAAGGGATTTTTCATAGCTCTACTTTAGCCCTCATGTTACACCACTATAGGCTAAATGATTTCCCATAGACTGGTAAGAGTGTGCAAGAGTGTATTATTTTAAGAGAGCTCATACTCAAAGAGAATTTGTTGTGTGTGTGTTATTGTAGAAGAGAGTAAAATTAATTTTTTTACGATATCCCATTGATAAACAAAGCCAAGGCATTTTGAGTTTAGTTCAATTTCATCGGCCGCGAGAGAAACATGATGTTACGGTTAAGCGGCTATTTGGCCAATTAATGTGAGCGCACGACGGTATTTTTGCGCTAAAATAATAAAAAAGAAAATAAACAACAATACGTTTAGCGAGTTTTATTCTTTTGTTGCGGAATTCTAACGACGACCAATACCTGTGGAAAATTTGATTTAAAAAAACAAACAACAAAAGTATTTTCCCTCTTCTTATATATATATTAAATTGAAAGAAATATTTATGATTGTTTTGTTTTGGTTTTTTATATAATTCATATTAAGAAAATAGAGTAATAATATAGAGTAATAATATAGGGTTTATATGTTTTGTAAAAGTGCAGAAAATATGTGATAATGAGTATTTATATTATGTGTGAATGAAAATAAAATGGAAAATTTTATAAAAATAATTTTTGTGCTACAAATATATGAATTGAATCGGAAAAAGTGGAATACAATATGCAATATTTATTTAATTAAAATCCATTACTCATATGATTATGGAGAAATACAAATAAAAGAAAACAAAATTAATTGGTTTTTTTTGTTAATATAAATCAACAATCGAATTTTTAATTTTTGTGAAAGGAACAAAATAAAAGAAATTAAAAATTGTTTTTTATAGTCAACAATTGGAGATGATTCATATAAATTAGCATATCGTTAAAAAAATGGTGAACAAATAACAAAACACAGAACAACAAAAAATTACATATTTATATGCAAATAAATATATTTGTGCGAATTCCAATAAATATATGCACATTGGATTTATTAATAAAGTATTTCTCAAAACTAAAAAAATTAAGATTTTAATAAATATTCACATAAAAAAATAAGAAATATAATCAGATTATTTTCCACAAATATTTTTACAATTATAAATTAATATTTTCAAAGAAAAACAAAGGGAAAAAATAATAATAATTATATAAAATGTGCAAAAGAAAAAAGTTATTGAAAAATAGAAGCAAGATAAAAACATTGGATTTATTAACAAATTATTTCTCAAAACTAAACAAATTTTAATAAATATTCACATAAAAAAATAAGAAATATAATCAGACTATTTTCCACAAATATTTTTACAATTATAAATTAATATTTTCAAATAAAAACAAAAGGCAAAAATAATAATAATTATATAAAATGTGGAATATAAAAACAAGAAATTCGGTTTGAAATAAACTGGTTAAGAAAAATCTTTGTTATATATTTAAACAAAAAAAAATAATTTTTCATGTTAGCCTGATATCCAAACAAACGATTTAAGCATTTCGAATTAATTTTAATTTCGAATTAAAATTAAATTTATATGCGAGTATTTTTTGTGGCAAAACAGTTTTAACTATGTTACGTTCGACTAATATGCAAACCATTTTGGGCGATTACAGTTTATAATGAAAACAAAAAAAAATATACAAAATAAATACAAAAATATATGGAAAATTTAAATCAACGGAAATTAATAAAAATAAACGAAATATAGTATATAAAAATATTTATATATAATATAAAAATAAAACATATGCTATATGTAATAAATCGTATATTTTTATATATAAATATGAGAAAAATGAGTGTATAAATATGAGTGAAAAATAATGATAAATATTGAAATTGAAAATTGAGTTATGATTTTAAAAACATGCTTATAAATATTCTTAATCAAACTACAAAAATATAAAAAAATAAAAATAAAAAATAAAAAATAATTTTCGCAAACTTTTCTTTTATATCAGGAATTATAAAATCAGAAAACACAAAAAACAAAAAAAAATTACCTGCAGATTACCTAAAGATTTTTTAATTTAATAATTTAAAATAATATTGCAAATAATAAAATTCCGTTTTGCCAAGGGAACACACAAAGCAAATAAAATAATTCACAGGATTTATGAATATAAAATAAAACTTAATTTTAATGCAAATAGTAAATTTCTAGAAGCAAACATTTTTTTTATTACTCACACTTTGTTGTATACCCACCACCATAGAAGAAATTCACCACCTGTAATAGCACAATGGACTGAAAATTCTAAGTGAGAATATTCAGACCCATAAATGGTCTTTATGGTCTCAGACCCCCTATGATCACTCCAATCATATTTCAAGAGGAAAATGGTATTGCAAAAATATTGTTTTCTCGCCAAACATATACATTTTTGCGCAAATAATAAATTTCTAGAAGCAAACATTTTCTTATTACTCACACGTTGTTGTATACCCACCACCATTGGAGAAATTCACCGCCTGTAATAGCACAATGAAATGAAATGAAAATTCCAAGTGAGAATATTCAGACCCCTTAAATGGTCTTTATGGTCTCAGACCCCAAATGATCACTCCAATCATATTTCAAGAGGAAAATGGTATTTTTGCCGCAAAAATATTGTTTTCTCGCCTAACATATACATGATTGTCGAAATCATATACTTAATTTTCGAGAAAATAACGTTTTTGCGATTCACCCTCCAAAAATAACATCCTGCTCTTGGAACATGTTTAAAGCGATCATATTCCTTCTCTGGGTGTATGCAAAACTCCTTACACCCACTGTTAAAGGTTAATTTCAATGTGAAAACAAGTATATACGGCCGAAAGTTCGACCAGGCCGAATCTTATATACCCTCCACCATGGATTGCGTAGAAACTTCTAATAAAGACTGTCATCCACAATCGTATTACTTGGGTTGTGGTATCTTAAATCGTTTTCGAAATTGTATATATTAGACAAGGGAGCCACCGTGGTGCAATGGTTAGCATGCCCGCCTTGCATACACAAGGTCGCGGGTTCGATTCCTACTTCGACCGAACACCAAAAAGTTTTTCAGTGTTGGATTATCCCACCTGTGTAATGCTAGTGACATTTCTGAGGGTTTCAAAGCTTCTCTAAGTGGTTTCACTACAATGTGGAACGCCGTTCGGACTCGGTTATAAAAAGGAGGTCCCTTGTCATTGAGCTTAACATGGAATCGGGCAGCACTCAGTGATAAGAGAGAAGTTCATCACTGTGGTATCACAATGGACTGAATAGTCTAAGTGAGCCTGATACATCGGGCTGCCACATAACCTAACCTAGCCTGATATCCAAACAAACGATTTAAGCATTTCGAATTAATTTTAATTTCGAATTAAAATTAAATTTATATGCGAGTATTTTTTGTGGCAAAACAGTTTTAACTATTTTACGTTCGACTAATAGGCAAACCATTTTGGGCGATTACAGTCTATAATGAAAACAAAAAAAATTATACAAAATAAATAAAAAAATATATGGAAAATTTAAAACAACGGAAATTAATAAAAATAAACGAAATATAGTATATAAAATTATTTATATACAATATAAAAATAAAACATATGCTATATGTAATAAATCGTATATTTTTATATATAAATATGAGAAAAATGAGTGTATAAATATGAGTGAAAAATAATGATAAATATTGAAATTGAAAATTGAGTTATGATTTTAAAAACATGCTTATAAAGATACTTAATCAAACTACAAAAATATAAAAAAATAAAAAATAATTTTCGCAAACTTTTCTTTTATATCAGGAATTATAAAATCAGAAAAAAACAAAAAACAAAAAAAAAAAAAAAATTACCTGCAAATAATAGATTTAAATAAAATATAAGTGTTATCCAAATCATAAAAATAAAATAATATAGTTAACATTCGAAAGAGTGTAAAAGTGATAAAGAAATTATAAAATTAACTAAAGATTTTTTAATTTAATAATTTAAAATAATATTTTCATTGCAAATAATAAAATTCCGTTTTGCCAAGGGAACACACAACGCAAATAAAATAATTCACAGGATTTATGAATATAAAATAAAACTTAATTTTAATGCAAATAGTAAATTTCTAGAAGCAAACATTTTTTTTATTACTCACACTTTGTTGTATACCCACCACCATAGGAGAAATTCACCACCTGTAATAGCACAATGGACTGAAAATTCTAAGTGAGAATATTCAGACCCATAAATGGTCTTTATGGTCTCAGACCCCCTATGATCACTCCAATCATATTTCAAGAGGAAAATGGTATTGCAAAAATATTGTTTTCTCGCCAAACATATACTTTTCTGCGCAAATAATAAATTCCTAGAAGCAAACATTTTTTTTATTACTCACACGTTGTTGTATACCCACCATCATAGGACAAATTCACCGCCTGTAATATCACAATGAAATGAAATGAAAATTCCAAGTGAGAATATTCAGACCTCATAAATGATCTTTATGGTCTCAGACCCCATATGATCACTCCAATCATATTTCAAGAGGAAAATGGTATTTTTGGACGAAGAACGTGTTTGCCGCAAAAATATTGTTTCTCGCCTAACATGTACATGGTTGTCGAAATCAGATACTTAATTTCCGAGAAGATAACATGTTTGCGATTCCCCCTCCAAAAATAACATCCTGCTCTTGGAACATGTTTGAAGCGATCATGTTCCTTCTCTGGGTGTATGCAAAACTCCCACTTTTACCCCCATTTTCATAAAGCTCCGTTAGTGTTCCGTTAACTAACCAACTTTTAAACTTTATTATGGACAAAGCTGTCATCTTGCATATATATTCCATATGCCAGTTAGGAACTTAACTGACAAAAATTTTTCAGTTAAAGTTAACTGGAGAGAAGATATTTGCAATTTACTTTCTGTTAACTGGCAGTTAAAGCCTAACGGAGCTACATGAAAATGGCCGTTAAAGGTTAATTTCAATGTGAAAATAAGTATATACGGCCGAAAGTTAGGCCAGGCCGAATTTTATGTACCCTCCACCATGGATTGCGTAGAAACTTCTACTAATGACTGTCATCCACAAGCGAATTACTTGGGTTGTGGTAATACTTACCGATGGCTAAGTATCTTAAAACTTCGTCTTCTAAATTCTAAGTTAGTCCATACGTGGTATATATTAGACAAATGAAGCCGATTAAATACGTATATAATTCAGTTCTTGACCGGTATATATAGGGAAGTCTACAAATAGTTACGAACCGATACGAACTTTTGCGCGGTGATTAGAGAGGAGGATTTGAATCACCCCAACCATGTTCCAAGAGCAAAAAGTTAGTTTTTCACGGAAGACATTTAGCATGTTTGTCGAAACCATGTTCTTTTTTTCGGAAATTATGTATCTTATTTCGGAAAGCATGTTAGGTTTGATGGGAAAAAAATATTTTTGCGACAAAAATGATACATGGTCGCTGTGAAAAAGTAGCAAGAAACAGATTTGAGGTGATCATATTCATTCTCTGGGTGTATGGGGGCTATATACAATTATGAACCCGTATGGACCAATTTTTGTGTGATTGAGGATCGGTTTATCTGGGGGGCTATATATAACTATAGACCGATATGGACCAAGTTTAACATAGTTTTTAGCGGCCATATATAAGCACAATGTACCAAATTTTATTCGGATGGGATGAATTTTGCTTCTCCCAAAGGCTCCGGAGGTAAAATCTGGGGATCGGTTTATATGGGGGCTATATATAATAATGGACCGATATGGACCAATTTGTTGTTTGACACAATATACTTAAACCACGTACCAAACTAACCGGATTGGATGAAATTTGCATCTCTAAGAAGCTCCGCAAAACAAATCTGGTGGTCGGTTTATACGGGGTCTATACGTAAAAGTGGTCCGATATGGTCCATTTGCAATACCACCCGACCTACATCAATAACAACTACTTGTGTCAAGTTTCAAGTCGATAGCTTTTGTCGTTCGGAAGATATCGTCCACAGACGGACGGACATAGCTAGATCGACTCAGAATTTCACCACGACGCAGAATATATGTAAAGGGTGATACGGTCAAAATTTGTTCAACATAAACTTGACGTATTTCTTTCAATTTTGCATTTAAAAGACCTGAACACCCCTCATTTTGAAGGTGTGTGCGTGTAGAATGTTGCTCCTATTTTGATTTTGGAATTCACTCTTCAGTTGTCAAAATGCCGTCCAAGCACGAAGAGCAGCGTATCAAAATTTTGCTCGCGCATCGCGAAAATCCGAGCTACTCGCACGCAAAGCTGGCAAAATCGCTAAGTTTCCAAATCAACCGTTACAAATGTAATTAAAGTGTTTGGGGAACGTTTGTCGACAGCCAGGAAGTCTGGATCGGGGGGAAATCGAAAACCGGAAGCCGCTGAGACGACAAAGAGAGTTGCCGGTAGTTTCAAGCGAAACCCTAACCTCTCTCTCCGAGATGCCGCAAATAAGCTGGGTGTATCGTCTACAACCGTGCATCGAGCCAAAAAACGAGCCGGACTATCGACTTACAAGAAGGTAGTGACTCCAAATCGCGATGGTAAACAAAATACGACGGCCAAAGCGCGATCCCGGAGGCTGTACACGACGATGCTGACGAAGTTTGACTGCGTGGTAATGGACGACGAAACCTACGTCAAAGCCGACTACAAGCAGCTTCCGGGACAGGAGTTTTATACGGCAAAAGGAAGGGGAAAGGTAGCAGATATTTTCAAGCACATAAAACGGTCAAAGTTCGCAAAGAAACATCTGGTTTGGCAAGCCATCTGTACCTGTGGCTTGAAAAGCAGCATTTGCATAGCTTCCGGGACTGTCAACCAAGAAATTTACGTGAAAGAGTGTTTGAATAAACGTCTGCTGCCTTTCCTGAAGAAACACGGTTGTTCCGTACTGTTTTAGCCGGTTTTGGCATCTTGCCATTACGGTAAAAAGGCCATGGAGTGGTACGCCGCCAACAACGTGCAGGTGGTTCCCAAGGATAAGAACCCTCCCAACACGCCAGAGCTCCGCCCAATTGAGAAATACTGGGCTATTGTCAAGCGGAACCTAAAGAAGACCAAAAAAACTACTAAGGACGAGCAGCAGTTCAAGGCAAACTGGCTTTCTGCGGCGAAGAAGGTGGACAAGGTGGCTGTACAAAATCTGATGGCAGGTGTCAAGCGTGAGGCCCGGCAATTCGGATTTGGAAAAGCGAAAGCCTAACTGAATATTTGTCCTGAATACTAATTGAACTTGAAAAAGAAATTTAATTTGATTTTTTAAATAAACGATTTCACCGATTTACACCAGTTTTCCCTTGACCAAATTTTGATCTTATCACCCTTTACTGTATGGGGTCTTAAGCAAAATTTCGATGTGTTACAAACGGAATGTTAAAGTTAATAGGGGGCATGGTGGAGGGTATAATATAGTAATCATCGTCCCACGAAAATTGTCAACTTTTGAACTGTTTTCAGAATGTTCAAGTTTGAGAGGTTTCACTGTATATTGTCGGACGTGGTGAAATTCTAAGCCGACCATCCGTATCCGTATATTTAAATCACGAAGAAGAAGATGACCCCAATGTGTGTCCATAATTATATGTAGTAATGCAATGGGGAACGACCATTGTTAGTAGAAATTTATGCGCAAATTTTCAGAGTTACATTTATCCCAACAATTGACCTAAATCGGATTAAATTTTGTCAAAATTTTATTTCGATAGAATACTTTGTCAAAATTTTATATTTATAGAAAATTTTGTCAAAATCTTATTTCTATAGAAAATTTTGACAACATTTTTTTTCTATAGAAAATTTTGTCAAAATTTTATTTCTATAGAAAATTTAGTCAAAAATTGTTTATATAGAAAATTGAAATACCTCTTATTGGAGATAAATGTTTTGCAAAATCTACAAAACATCAAAAATTTTATCAATCTTCCAAACAGTAGAAAAACCATTTTGTACTGTTTTTTTGGTAGAATTATATTATTTTGTCAAAATTTTATTTCTATAGAAAATTTTCTCAAAATTTTGAAAATTTTGTCAAAATTTAATTTCTATACGAAATTTTCGTCAAAATTTTATTTCTATATAAATTTTTTATCAAAATTTTATTTCTATATAAATTTTTTATCAAAATTTTATTTCTATAGAAAATTTTGTCAAAATTGTATTTCTATAGAAAATTTTGGCAAAATTGTATTTCTATAGAAAATGTTGGCAAAATTGTATTTCTATCGAAAATTTTTTGAAAAAAAATTTTAGTTTTTTTTTTTTTTTTGAAAAATTTTATTTGTTTCGAAAATTTGTCAACATTTTGTTTCTATGAAAATTTGGTCCAAATTTTATTTCTATTGAAAGTTTTGTCCAAATTTTATTTCTGTGGAAAATTTTGTCAACATTTTTTTTTTTTTGTTCTATAGAAAATTGAAAATGTTTTGCAAATCTACAAAACATCCAAAATTCTACCAATCCGCCAAACTCTTAAATATTTATCATGTTTTTGGTGGAATTAAACCAACTGTATCAATCGTGTACAGAATGTCATCTATTGGAAACAGGATGGATTTATTTTTACTACACCTGGTATTATATAAAATGTTTACTTTGAACTAAATGGTAATACTTTGCTTTTTACTTAATTTTTTGCTCTATAACAACATTTTGCTTTCGTCAAGACGAATATTATCAGCTTGACCAATTTTATCAGCATAAACCACTTGAGTTATTTTTATCAATCGAAATGGAATTTGCGATAACATCACAGAGGGTTTTTTCTGTGTCATTCGTATAGAATATTCCATAGGAATATGTGAATAATGTATGCATGAATAGAAAAAAAAAATAAACAAGATGGGAAGAAAAATAGCAAATTAAATACGAAACATTTGAAAAACAGTATTAAAAAAAAATAACAATAAAATTAAATCAAAATCTATAAAATTAATAATAAATATACCTGTTTAGATTTTTATGCCTTTTCGTGGCCAAAGCACAAAAACTTTGTGCAAAATCCATAAGCCCAAAAATCTAAAAATGTCCGTCCGTGTGCCTATGTATTGTGGTATGTTATAGATTGCTCAAGAAAGAGTTTCTCTTTCTCACAGACGAATTTTTTTATTTATTTTTTGGAATTTTATTTTCGCTCTATTAAAAGATTTTTAAAAGAAAATTGTATTATTTCTGTGAATAATTTAAAAATGTAAATCTTAAAAAAATAATTAATATATAAAATTATAAAATTATAAAAAAATACTTATAATTAATAAAATATTTTTATCACAATTTTTTGGTTTTCAAATAAATATTGTTTATCAACTTTTATATAAAAATATATAAATATTTTTTAACAAACCTAGTTTTACAAACGATAGATATTTTTATAAATATAATTTAAAAATTTCCTTAAAAAAAATCTAAATTTCATTAAACTCAGTGACATATCCTCCTTCGACCTATTTCCGGCCCTTTCTTAATGCTCCTATGCAAATCTCAACAAGCTACTGAGATTGTAATCTTGTCCTGCATAAATCTTGAGATTAAATTAGCTGCAACCCTTTTGTGTAAAGCCCCTTGTTAGTGGTGTCTAGTCGACATGATTTCCTAATGCACTGCATCTAAATCTTTCAAATGGATCTTCCTTTTTGTGTACTGTGTGTGAATGGTTTGATGATAAACTGCTACTTTTTAGTAGATCAAGTGGTTTTTGTTTGTATGTGTATGTAAGATAATTTTTATTTTCTTCTTCTGGGAAACGGAAGTTGGTTTCGTGTCGAAATTGTGGTTGTTACTTTTTTGTTGTTGCGTTTAAATGCAACGTCGTGTTTTTTTTGGTAAAATGGGCTAGCCAATGTCTGTCTGTCGTCTAACCCTTGAGGTGTCATTGTCTGTCCCCCCACATTAAAAGATATAAACAAAGAAGTTTGTCTCTGTGTATTGTGGCTACTGGTTTGCTTCTGGAAAACATGCATTAGTGTAATTTGTTTGCTTTTGAGTTTCTTTTTTGTTTTCGCCCTGAAATAACACCGTCAACACCGATGGGACCAACAAATCTAATTTAACGGTTAGATTTTCCTTTTCTTGTTTTAGTTTTAGTTTCAGTTTATTTATTAGCATTCCCAAGTATTTGAAGTTTTATTGGGCAAACGCGACAACCATCGCATTTCTTAAGATTTGTAATTTGGTAATAAAGTGGAAACTTCCCATGGGTAACATTTTCCATGGAAAATAAAATTCATCACCGAAAACTATAGAGGGGAAATACGCTACTATAAAGAATAGAACATAGGCAATTGATGATGATGATTTTTTTTTGAAATTGGTCTTCATAGAAAATTTTGGCAAAATTTCCTTGGTAGACAATTTTTATATTTTTTTTGTAGAAAATTTAAATGTTCGTATATCAGTTTTTTTCTCAAAATTTTAACAAAATTTCCTTTAAAGCGAATTTTTATATTTCTTATATAAAAGTTTATAAAATTGCTCTTATGTTCATAGAAAAGTTTAAATAATTTTTTTTTAATTATCTCCACAGCAATTATTTTATAAAATTTTTCTTTACAGAAATTTTTCAATCAATTTTGTTTTGATAACATTTCTGTTAAATGTTTATTTTTTTTAAGAAAACGAGATTTCCTTATATTCTTTAAAAATATCAGGTTTTTTCTAAATTTATTTTTTCAAAATTTGTATAAAATTTCCTTTATAGAGATTTTTATATTTCTTATATAAAAAAATTATTTTTTTTTAATTTTTCTTTATAGAAAATTTTTAGTGAATTTTTTTTTTATAAAAATTTTAATTTTAATAATAGTTTTTTTAATGAAATGATTTTATAGAAAATTATAATAATATATGTTATTGGAAATATTTCAATAAACTTTTCTTTATAGAAAAAATTTACAAACAAAGTTTCTTAAACAACAGAGGAAAAGTATATTTGTTAAATTTATTTGGACAAAGCCAAAGGACACGTTTCTCATCAGCATAATTCACTAATTCCAAAGTAAATGTTACCCTTGTACCTCCCGAAAACAGGTTTTCGATAGTTGGCTTTGCCTAAGTAAAAATTTCTTTTTAGATTTTTTTGTTTCGATAAAACAAGTTTCTTTGTACAAAATTTTTTATAAAGAATTTTTTTCAATGAAATGATTTTTTGTAGAATATTTGTCATTAAAGTTTTCTGGGTAGAACAAAAATCTATGAAGAAATTTGTTTAGAAAATTATTTAATAAATAAAATATTCAATAAAATTTTCCTTTTTAATAAGAGTCTTCTAGAAAAACTTACAACCAATTTTCTTTATAGAAAAATTTCTTTATATATTTTTTTTAATGAAATGTTCTTTATAGAAAAGTTTGCAATACAAAATATTTTAATAAAATTTGCATTATAGAAAATGTTTCAATACAATTTTCGTCATAGAAAAAATTTCAATAAAATTTTATTCAGAGAAAATTTTTAATAAAATTTTCGTTATAGGAAATTTTTCAATAAAAATTTCGTTATAGAAAATTTTTCAATAAAATTTTATTTAGAGAAAAATTTTCAATAAAATTTTCTTTAGAGAAAAATTTTCAATAAAATTTTCGTTATAGAAAATTTTTCGATAAAATTTTATTTAGGGAAAAATTTTTCAATAAAATTTCCGTTATAGAAAATTTTTAAATAAAATTTTAGTTAGGTAAAATTTTCCTTTTTAATAAGAGTCTTCTAGAAAAACTTACAACCAATTTTCTTTATAGAAAAATTTCGTATAAAATGTTCTTTATATATTTTTTTAATGAAATGTTCTTTATAGAAAAGTTTTCAATACAAAATATTTAAATAAAATGTGCATTATAGAAAATGTTTCAATACAATTTTCGTTATAGAAAATTTTTCAATAAAATTTTATTTAGAGAAAAATTTTCAATAAAATTTTCGTTATAGAAAAAATTTCAATAAAATTTTATTCAGAGAAAATTTTTAATAAAATTTTCGTTATAGGAAATTTTTCAATAAAAATTTCGTTATAGAAAAATTTTCAATAAAATTTTATTTAGAGAAAATTTTTCAATAAAATTTTCGTTATAGAAAATTTTTCAATAAAATTTTCGTTATAGAAAATTTCTCAATAAAATTTTATTTAGGGAAAATTTTTCAATAAAATGTTCGTTATAGAAAATTTTTAAATAAAATTTTATTTAGGGAAAATTTTTCAATAAAATTTTATTTAGGGAAAAATTTTCAATAAAATTTTCGTTATATAAAATTTTTCAATAAAATTTTATTTAGAGAAAAATTTTCAATAAAATTTTATTTAGGGAAAAATTTTCAATAAAATTTTCGTTATATAAAATTTTTCAATAAAATTTTATTTAGAGAAAAATTTTCAATAATATTTCCTTTTAGAAAAGATTTCAATTTTTCAATAAAATTTTCTTTACAGATTCTTTTAATGAAATGTTCTTTATAGAAAAGTTTTCAACAAAATTTTTCAATAAAATTTTCTTTATAGAAAAATTTTCAACAATTGTTTTTTTTTATAGAATGTTTTACAATAACATTTTCATTATAGAACATTTTTCAATAAAATTTTATTTTTAGAAAAATTTTTAATAAAAACATTTTTAATTAATTTTCAATAAAATTTTCGTTATAGGAACTTTTTCAATAAAATCTTCGTTAGAGAAAAATTTTCTTTATAGAAAAATTTTCAAAAACATTTCCTTTTAGAAAAGATTTCAATAAAATTTTCTTTACAGATTTTTTAATGAAATGTTCTTTATAGAAAAGTTTTCAATACAAAAATTTTCAATAAAATTTTCTTTATAGAAAATTTTTCAACAAAATTTTTTTAATATAAAATTTTACTATAACATTTTCATTATAGAAAAATTTTCCATAAAATTTTCTTTTTAGACAAATGTTTAATAAAAAAATGTTTAATTAAATTTTCTTCACAGAAAAATTTTCAATACAATTTTCCTTGTAAAAAATTGTTCAATAAAATTTACTTATAGAAGATTTTTCAAAAGTTTAAATAAAAGTTTTCAACAAAATTTAAAATTTTTCTTTATAATAAAAAAAAAATCTTTATAATAAAATTTTCTTTATAAGAAAGTTTTTAATAAAAGTCTTCTAGAAAAGCTTACAACCAATTTTCTTTATAGAAAAATTTCGAATAAAATGTTCTTTATATATTTTTTAAACGAAATGTTCTTTATAGAAAAGTTTTCAATACAAAATATTTTAATAAAATTTTCATTATAGAAAATGTTTCAATACAATTTTCGTTATAAAAAATTTTTTAATAAAATTTTATTTAGAGAAAAATTTTCAATAAAATTTTCGTTATAGAACAAAATTTCAATATAATTTTCGTTATAGAAAAAATTTCAATAAAATTTTCATTATAGAAAAAGTTTCAATAAAATTTTCGTTATAAAAAATTTTTCAATAAAATTTTATTTAGTGAAAAATTGTCAATACAATTTTCTTTAAAGAACATTTTTCAATAAAATTTTATTTAGAGAAAAATTTTCAATAAAATTTTCGTTATAGAAAATTTTTCAATAAAATTTTATTTAGAGAAAATTTTTCAATAATATTTCCTTTTAGAAAAGATTTCAATTTTTCAATAAAACTTTCTTTAGAGTTTTCTTTAATGAAATATTCTTTATAGAAAAGTTTTCAATACAAAATTTTTCCATAAAATTTTCTTTACACAAAATTTGTCAATAAAAATTTCTTTATAGAAAATTTTACAATAACATTTTCATTATAGAAAAATTTTAGATAACATTTTCTTTTTAAAAAAATTTTTAATAAAAAATGTTTAATTAAATTTTCTTCATAGAAAATTTTTCAATACAATTTTCCTTATAAAAAATTGTTCAATAAAATTTTGCTTACAGAAGATTTTTCAAAATTTTAAATAAAAGTTTTCAACAAAATGTTCGCTTTATTATAATTTATCGGTATGCAAAAGTCGAAGGTTGCCTCCCAAATTTCCTTTTCTAGCTAGAGAAAAAAGCAAACTCAATAATTGCAAAAGTCGAAGCAAAACTTTCCCATAATTTTATAAAATCGAAAATCGTCTTTTTCCAAGTTTGGAAAATATCTGCTTTTTCTAAAGTTAGTACAGGGAAATCTAAAATTTCATTCACATTTGGGAACTTATGAGAGCTTAATTTTAATATGCAAATATAGAATATCTCTCACGAAGGTTAGGTTAGGTGGCAGCCCGATATTTTAGGATCACTTAGATCTTCATTCAGTCTATCGTGATGCCACAGTGTTGAACTTCTCTCTTTTAAATGAGTGCTGTTCGATTCCATGTTTAGCTCAATAACTCTCACGAAAATGGCCCACTATTGAGAAGTATGACCTTTTCAGAGTATCCAAGTTTGATGAGAGGTTTCGTTGTGGTCCAGTAATTAAAATTTGATTTATTACATGTTCCTGAAGATTTACAAATCAGGTTCCAGCAGATTCCTTTCTGCATATTTTAGAATATATTTTTAAAATTTTTCTTTATACAATATTTTTAAAAAAATATTTCTTATAGAAAAGAGAAAACGAAAAAATCTATATTTTGCTCAAATTTGCTTTATATTTAAAATTATTGTTATAGACTAATTTTGACCAAATAAATCATCTGGGAAAATTTTATTGCTTTGTGTGTATTTCTCTACTACATTACATGGCTATATTTTCTAACATCAGACATTTTCTTCCATAATTTTAGAAGCCAACATTTTTAACAAATCAATAAAAATCCAAAGCTATCAAAGAAAAAAAATTAAAATAGAAAAAAAAAACTTGTGATAGAATAATCAAAAAAATAAAACATACCGCCCCCAAAAACCAACTCCATTTTTTAAATCAAACAAATCTTCATCAATATCAATAGAAAAAAAGTGTTCAAATATTGTGATTATCACCGGCATAACGACGATAATTTAAGATTATCCACTATGGCTTCTTTACAACAAAAACGGCCTTCAATTTCCAATTGGTTCTCTTCTCTAAGGAGACAACCGAAAAATAAAAAATCTTCCAATTCACTTTACGATGTGGATAAACAATATCAACGTAGTTGCATTGATCTACCCACCAGTACATTCTATGTTCAGCAAAAACCTATAGCGGGTATCGGGGGGCCCGGAACCTCAACGGATAATTTAATTGATACGACGGAGCGTAAATCCAGAGCTGCCAATATATGTGCTCGATGCTGTTGTGCCATACCCAGTAAATCGAGATCACAGACCCCGCCTTTATCGCCGACAACCATTGCCAGTAATAGCAGTGGAAGTAATGATACCAGCTCTACCATAACACCCGATTCAACCACCCCTACCACCTGCTCACCCGTAAGATCTCCTTCGCTTAGTCCCTATAACAGCATAGCTGATTATAAAACTCCTACAGCGACCACGCCCACAATGGTATTGAAAGAACCTCCCTCGCCCTATGACAATGTGATTTTACCTCCAGCAATGCCAGAAAAGCAAAATCTAGAAATAGTTCGAGTGGAAACCTCCTGCGAGTCAACATCATCTGCAGCAGCAAAAGCCAACAATTCGTCTTCCTTAACATCCGCCTCAGCACCCTGCACACCAAAATTATCAAGCTGGCAAAGTAGTAGTCCTCCCATATTAACACATAAAACCGAATTTTTACGTTCCACCACTATAACGAGTACACGAACCATTATGGTTTCCCGCCCCATTGAATTGTTGATCAGTCGAAATGGTGAAATTATGTCGGCCAAGGCTAAGGCAATAGAGAAAAGTACACGCTCGAATAGTTTAGGTTGTGTCCTCGATGAACCTGTGGAACATGTCATACCAATCGCAACACCCACATCACCCTTGAGTGGTTCAACACCGTTGATACTAGATTCAGCCAATGAGGATTTCAAATTTATCGACGATTCTTCAAATGCCCAAACGGAAGCTGAACGCAATTCCGAACAAAGTTCGGTGCAACCAATGGATGAACAACAGGATAAGGAGAACTACTATTATACACTGCCTTCGAAATTTAAGAAAGTCTCTGCCAATTCACAACGTTCCATGAGCGTTTCCAATGGTTTGGGAAAATCGAAAAATGCCAAAGGTGCTCTGTATTTGAATAATAATATTGGAAGTTTATGTGATGACTGCCGGACAGTTATCGAAAGGAATCGCAATAATCGTGATATGCATCAGCCGAGTTTAATGCTAAGAAATAAGGTAAGAACGGAATTTAAAAAAGAATATTTCCAAAAATTCAAAAATATATAGGTTATTATGAATGTGATTGAGTGAACGCTCACGAACACATAATCTCTGTCACGAACAAATAATCTCTGTTTCTCTCTCGCTTGAATAACTCACGAACAAATTATATCTTCCTCTCTCTCTCTCTCTTGAATTGTTCGTGAACACTCTCTTTCTCTCTTAAATGGCTCTCGAAATCTCTCAAACCAATGTTTAAAACATGCAACTGTAAAATCCACTCCAGTGAAATAGTATCATTGTATCTAAATCTCTGGGATAATAGCGGAATGTTTGGAATCCATTTTGCATCTCCTTTGGTTAAACGGAGTATGGATAAGTGAGTAAAGCGAAAACATCGGGCGGACCAACTATATCATACCCTAAAACATCATAATAGATTGAATAGTCTTAGTGAACATGAAACAAAGGGGGCTACTACTTAAAATTACCCCAAACCACCCCTACTGAATTAGAAACCCTAAACATTTGGGTGTATTATTCAAATGTATGTGGGAATAATTAAAGTGAATTAAAAAAGACGCGATTTTAAACAATTTTCTAAAAACTTGTGGACTAAGAAAACTTCGTCGTATTAACGACATTTGTCATTAAAATTGTGTCACTGCGAAACAATTTTCTAAATACAATGACAAGTTTCGTTATAGTTATGATTTTCCCATGTAATGAAGAAACATTTCATACTATTAATGAACATGTTCATTTTCTTAATGAAAATTGTTCGTTATCAATGAAAAGCCGTAGTTGACTCGATTTTATAGAAATTTTCTTTCTTTCTTTTCTATGTAATGAAGAAACATTTCATACTATTAATGAACATTTTCATTGTTTCAATGAAAAATGTTCCTTATGTCAATGAAAATCCGTCGTTGACTCAATTTTATTGAAATATTCTTTCTGTGTTCTGTGTGTCCGTATTTATGAAAATTAATGAGTACATATTTTTGGGAGCCCATTTGGCTGATATAAATGGTGGCCGATATGTGACGCAACAAAGTAAAGCACTATACATTTGTAATTTTTTTATTACCCTCAAGCAAAAAAAAAAAATGCAGGAAATAGTATCAAACTGGTCAAATTTTGGCCTTCAAATGACCTATAAAGCCATCGCAAGCTGCACGAAAGTAGATCTTCGGTATTTTCGCCCATTCGTTGTGAATGAAAAGCTGTATTTGACTCGATTTTATACAAATTTTCTTTTTTATAAGTTTTCTATGTAATGAAGAAATATTTCATACTATTAATGAACATTTTCATTGTTTCAATGAAAATTATTCCTTATGTCAACGAAAAACCGTCGTTGACTCAATTTTATTGAAATATTCTATCTGTGTTCTGTATGTCCGTATTTATGAAAATTAATGTGTATATATTTTTGGGAGCTCATATGCCTGATACGCAGGGTTGCTGATATGTGATGCAACAAAGTAAATCACTATACACTTGTATTTTTTTTATTGCTCACAACCAAAATATGGCGAAAATAACATCAAACTTTGGCCAAATTTTGGCCTATAAAGCCATTGCAAGCTGCACGAAAGTAGCTCTTCGGTATTTTCACCCATTCCTGACAAAGCATCGTCTTGAGATGATTAGCATTTTGGTCTCTTTTTAGTGCCAACTTTGGATATGGGGTCCTTGATAACATGAATTTTCTCAACATCAAGGACCATGGCGGGCAGTGTGAAGCGAGGAACAATAGACCGAGTACCAACCATTTCGATCAATCTTTTTGTGATAGTTTTTTTCAAGATTTTATTTCTATAGAAAATTTTCGCAAAATTGTATTTCTATAGCAAACTTTTGTCAAAATTTTATTTCTATAGAAAATTTTGTCAAAATTTTGTTTCTATAGAAATTTTTTGCAAAATTTTATTTCTTAGCAAATGTTTGCAAAATTTTATTTCTATAAAAAAATTTTGCAAAATTTTATTTTTATAAAAATTTTGTTAAAATTTTATTTCTGTAGAAAATTTTGTCAAAGTTTTATTTCTATAGAAAATTTTTGCAATAATTTATTTCTATAGCAACAATTTTGCAATATTTTATTTCAATAGCAAATTTTATTCCTATAGAGAAATTTTTGCAAAATTTTTTTAGGCCCAAATTTTTGGAAATTTTTATTTCTATAGCCAAATTTTTGCAAAACTTTATTTCTATAGAAAATTATTGCAAAATTTTATTTCTATAGAAATTTTTGTCAAAATTTTATTTTCTAGACATTTTTTTCAAAATTTTATTTCTATAGAAAAATTTGTCAAAATTTTATTTTCTATAAAAAAATTTGTCAAAGTTTTATTTTTATAGAAAATTTTTGCAAAATTTTATTTTTATAGAAAATTTTTGCAAAATTTTATTTCTTTAGAAAATTTTTGCAAACTTTTATTTCTATAGAAAACTTTGTTAAAATTTTATTTCTATTGAAAATGTTTGCAAAATTTTATTTCTATAAAAAATTTTGTCAAAGTTTTATTTCTATAGAAAATTTTTGCAATATTTTATTTCTATATATATTCATTTTTTCAATATTTTTATTCCTATAGCCAAATTTTATTTCTATAGAAAAATTTTTGCAAATTTTTTTTAGGGCCAAATTTTTGGAAAATTTTATTTCTATAGCCAAATTTTTGCAAAATTTAACTTTTATAGCCAAATTTTTTTGAAAATTTTATTTCCAAAGCCAAATTATTGCAAAATTTTAATTCTATAGAAAATTTTTGCAAAATTTTATTTCTATAGCTAAAATTTTGCAATATTTTATTTCTATAGAAAATGTTTGCAAAATTTTATTTCTATAGCAAAATTTTTGCAATATTTTATTTCAATAGAAAATTTTATTTCTATGGAAAATTTTGTCGAAATTTAATTCTATACAAAATTTTGTCAAAATTTTATTTCTATATTAAATTTTGTCAAAATTTTATTTCTATATTAAATTTTGTCAAAATTTTATTTCTATATTAAATTTTTTCAAAATTTTATTTCTATAGAAAAATTTGTCAAAATTTTATTTTCTATAAAAAAATTTGTCAAAATTTTATTTTTATAGAAAATTTTTGCAAAATTTTATTTCTATAGAAAATTTTTGCAAAATTTTATTTCTATAGAAAATTTTTGCAATATTTTATTTCTATATATATACATTTTTTCAATATTTTTATTTCTATAGCCAAATTTTATTTCTATAGAAAAATTTTTGCAAAAAATTTTTTAGGGCCAAATTTTTGGAAGATTTTGTTTCTATAGCCAAATTTTTGCAAAATCTTATTTCTGTAGAAAATTTTGTCAAATTTTATTTCTATATTAAATTTTGTCAAAATTCTATTTCTATATTGAATTTTTTCAAAATTTGTCAAAATTTTATTTTCTATAAAAAAATTTGTCAAAATTTTATTTTTATAGAAAATTTTTGCAAATTTTTTTTTCTATAGAAAATTTTTGCAAACTTTTATTTCTATAGAAAATTTTTGCACAATTTTATTTCTATAAAAAATTTTTGCAAAATTTTATTTCTATAAAAAATTTTGTCAAAGTTTTATTTCTATAGAAAATTTTTGCAATATTTTATTTCTATATATATTCATTTTTTCAATATTTTTATTTCTATAGCCAAATTTTATTTCTATAGAAAAATGTTTACAAAAATTTTTTAGGGTCAAATTTTTGGAAAATTTTGTTTCTATAGCCAAATTTTTGCAAACTCTTATTTCTGTAGAAAATTATTGCGAAATTTTATTGCTATAGAAAATGTTTGCAATATTTTATTTCAATAAAAAATTTTATTTCTATAGCCAAATTTTATTTCTATAGAAAAATTTTTTCTAGAGCCAAGTTTTTGGAAAATTTTATTTATATAGCCAAATTTTTGCAAAATTTTATTTCTAGAGCCACATTTTTTTATTTCTATAGAAAATTTTATCAATATTTTATTTCTATAGAAAATTTTTGCAAAATTTTATTTCTATAGACAATTTTTGCAAAATTTTATATCTAAAGGGTGATTTGTTAAGAGCTTGATAACTTTTTTTTTTAAAAAAACGCATAAAATTTGCAAAATCTCATCGGTTCTTTATTTGAAACGTTAGATTGGTCCATGACATTTACTTTTTGAAGATAATTTCATTTAAATGTTGACCGCGGCTGCGTCTTAGGTGGTCCATTCGGAAAGTCCAATTTTGGGCAACTTTTTCGAGCATTTCGGCCGGAATAGCCCGAATTTCTTCGGAAATGTTGTCTTCCAAAGCTGGAATAGTTGCTGGCTTATTTCTGTAGACTTTAGACTTGACGTAGCCCCACAAAAAATAGTCTAAAGGCGTCAAATCGCATGATCTTGGTGGCCAACTTACCGGTCCATTTCTTGAGATGAATTGTTCTCCGAAGTTTTCCCTCAAAATGGCCATAGAATCGCGAGCTGTGTGGCATGTAGCGCCATCTTGTTGAAACCACATGTCAACCAAGTTCAGTTCTTCCATTTTTGGCAACAAAAAGTTTGTTAGCATCGAACGATAGCGATCGCCATTCACCGTAACGTTGCGTCCAACAGCATCTTTGAAAAAATACGGTCCAATGATTCCACCAGCGTACAAACCACACCAAACAGTGCATTTTTCGGGATGCATGGGCAGTTCTTGAACGGCTTCTGGTTGCTCTTCACTCCAAATGCGGCAATTTTGCTTATTTACGTAGCCATTCAACCAGAAATGAGCCTCATCGCTGAACAAAATTTGTCGATAAAAAAGCGGATTTTCTGCCAACTTTTCTAGGGCCCATTCACTGAAAATTCGACGTTGTGGCAGATCGTTCGGCTATTCATGATGAAATGTCAAAGCATACTGAGCATCTTTCTCTTTGACACCATGTCTGAAATCCCACGTGATCTGTCAAATACTAATGCATGAAAATCCTAACCTCAAAAGAATCACCCTTTATAGACAATTTTGTCAAAATTGTATTTCTGTAGAAAATTTTGTCAAAATTTTATTTCTGTAGAAAATTTTTGCAAAAGTTTATTTCTAAAGAATTTTTTTTTTGCAAAATTGTCTCCTCCGGCCAAATTTTTGCAAAATGTTTTATCTATAGCCAAATTGTTGCAAAATTTTATTTCAATAGCCAAATTTTTGGAAAATTGTATTTCTATAGCCAAATTTTTGGAAAATGTTATTTATTTCGAAAAATTTGTCAAGATTTTATTTCTATAGAAAATTTTATTTCTTTTGCCAAATTTTATTTCTATAGAAAATTTTGTCATAATTTTATTTCTATAGCCAAATTTTTGCAAAATTATATTCCTATCGAAAATTTTTGTAAAATTTTATTTTTATAGAAAATGTTGTCAAAATTTTATTTCTATAGAAAATTTTTGCAAAATTTTACTTCTATATCCAAATTTTGGCAAATTTTATTTCTATAGAAAATTTTTGCAAAATTTTATTTCTGAAGCCAAATTTTTTCAAAATTTTATTTCTATAGAAAATTTTGTCAAAAGTTTAGTTTATAATTGGTAGTAGTCTACTAATTATGGCGACCGTACTCTCTAATCAAAGTTGTCAAGTTTTAAGTCTTCATTTGATAGAAGTTAATTAGACTTTTATGTATGACTGGGCAAAATTATCCATAAAAATTCCAGCAATTTTTTCACTTTTTAGCTTTGTATTGTTTTGCTTAACTAATACCGGAAATTTAATTTTATGGGAGCTTAGTATTGAATTTTATAGTTTTATTATTATTATTATTTTATTTTGGCTTTTTGTTGTTCATTTATGTGTTTTTTCGTTATCAGCACCAGTCACGTTTAACGATTTAGGGAACATGAGTCATAATAATAGACAGTCTTTTATCAGGTGATTAATACTAAGCCTAATGATGCAAACAGCATTTTTGAGTTATTTTTTGCGTAAGAATGGGGCGATGCAAAAATGTCAGAGATACTCAAACGAATATTAAAAAAATAATAATAATAAATTAAAACAATATTATAAAAATGTCATTCTTATTACAAATATTTGATATAAAATTACGTTGCGAACATATTGGATATACTCAAAAGAATATTAATAAAATTGAATTTATTAAAAAAAAAAATCTTAAAAAATTGAATTGAATTTTTTACAAACATTTGTCGCCTTAGCCTTATTAATTATTTTCAAATAAAACTGTGTTATATCTAAAGTTCAAAGACCTATATAATCCAGTTTAGCTATTATTATTGCCCCGCCTCTCCTCTTTATTCTCTCCTTTCATAAGAAAAACCTGTCACAACATTATCATTATCCATAGCTTCGGGGATATTTCAACTTCAATTATGGCTTCTTTAAATATCTGAAATGAAAATGGTGATACCATTTCCCAATGCTGGTACAATATCATACCATACCACCAGTAGCATCTATTGTTGCCATCATCAAGTGTCGCATCTTGCCACCGAATCATCTTGAATGAAATCATAAAATATTAGACACGTATCCCAACCATATTTTAATCAATTATACTAATTAGATAGCACGCTGGCATAGAGGCAACGTTGGTAATAACCAGTTTTGTAATAATGAATACCCCATGGGCTCATACAATTTGAATACCACATTCGTGTGATAATGCCAAAGAGAAAGAAGCTGCTGGATATCTATAGAAAAATTCTTTCTGAATAATAAATTGGATGATGACCTGTTATTAGTGATCAACTCATCTTGATATATATCTAAGTTTGCGGTTAGATCTTTGGATAATTATAACACATCGTGTTGATGTTTTTGTTTTTGAAATTGTCTTAGAATAATGAGTAGAGCTATGTGACTCAATAAGTAAGCCAATATTCTGGAAAAAATGGAAATAAAGTCCATGTGGCATTTAAATTAACTTCTGGAGGGCATAATTTTAATATATTCTTTATTAAATTTTTGACAAAATTTCCTATAGAAATGAAATTTTTCGAAAATTTCCTATAGAAATGAAATTTTCCGAAAATTTTCTATAGAAATGAAATTTTCCGAAAATTTCCTATAGAAATGAAATTTTCAGAAAATTTCCTACAGAATCGAAATTTTCAGAAAAATTCCTAGAACAATGAAATTTTCAGAAAAAAAATTCTATAGAAATGAAATTATTGTTGTTTTTGATTTCAGCTTAAAACCATGCATTGACTAAACTACAAGTGTACCTTAACTAGTAGAGAAATAGTAGGCTTATAAAATTTATTTGGTCAAGGTCCTATATACTGAAAGACAGTTGGATGGACAGCTGTATCGGAATTATCACATTCCTCTACTTGCATAAAAACTATCAAGCAATTATCAGAATAAATTAGAAATGAAATTTTTAGACAATTTGCTATAAAAATAAAGTTTTAACAACATTTTCTATAGACATAAAATTTAGACAAAATTTTCTATAGAAATAAAATTTTGACAAAATTTTTATAGAGAAATAAAGTTTTGACAAAATTTTCCATAGAAATAAAATTTTGACAAAATTTTCTATAGAAATAAAATTTGCAAAAAGCTTCTATAGAAATAAAATTTTGACAACATTTTCTATAGATATAAAATTTTGACAAAATGTTCTATAGAAATAAAATTTTGACAAAATCTTCTATAGAAATAAAATTTTGACAAAATTTTCTATAAAAATCAAGTTTAGACAAAATTTTCTATAGAAATAAAATTTTGACAAAATTTTCTATAGGAATGAAATTTTAAGAAAATTTGACAAAGTTTTCTATCAAATTAAAATTTTCACAAATTTCCTATGAAAATCAAATTTTGACAAAATTTTCTATAGAAATAAAATTTTAACAACATTTTCTATAGGAATGAAATTTTCAGGAAATTTCCTAAAAAATGAAATATTCAGAAAATTTCCTATAGAAATGAAATTTCTACAAGTGTAGCTTAATTAATAGAGGAAAAGTATGCTTGTATAGAAATAAAACTTTGACAAAATTTTCTATAGAAATAAAATGTTGACCAAATTTTCTATAGAAATAAAATTTTGACAAAATTTTCTATAAAAATCAAGTTTAGACAAAATTTTCTATAGAAATAAAATTTTAAGAAAATTTGACAAAGTTTTCTATCAAATTAAAATTTTCACAAATTACCTATGAAAATCAAATTTTGACAAAATTTTCTATAAAAATAAAATTTTAACAACATTTTCTATAGGAATGAAATTTTCAGGAAATTTCCTAAAAAATGAAATATTCAGAAAATTTCCTATAGAAATGAAATTTCTACAAGTGTAGCTTAACTAATAGAGGAAAAGTATGCTTGTATAGAAATAAAATTTTGACAAAATTTTCTATAGAAATAAAATTTTGACAAAATTTTCTATAAAAATCAAGTTTAGACAAAATTTTCTATAGAAATAAAATTTTAAGAAAATTTGACAAAGTTTTCTATCAAATTAAAATTTTCACAAATTTCCTATGAAAATCAAATTTTGACAACATTTTCTATAGAAATAAAATTTTAACAACATTTTCTATAGGAATGAAATTTTCAGGAAATCTCCTAAAAAATGAAACATTCAGAACATTTCCTATAGAAATGAAATTTCTACAAGTGTAGCTTAACTAATAGAGGAAAAGTATGATTGTATAGAAATAAAACTTTGACAAAATTTTCTATAGAAATAAAATTTTGACAAAATTTTCTATAAAAATCAAGTTTAGACAAAATTTTCTATAGAAATAAAATTTTAAGAAAATTTGACAAAGTTTTCTATCAAATTAAAATTTTCACAAATTTCCTATGAAAATCAAATTTTGACAAAATTTTCTATAGAAATAAAATTTTAACAACATTTTCTATAGGAATGAAATTTTCAGGAAATCTCCTAAAAAATGAAACATTCAGAACATTTCCTATAGAAATGAAATTTCTACAAGTGTAGCTTAACTAATAGAGGAAAAGTATGATTGTATAGAAATAAAACTTTGACAAAATTTTCTATAGAAATAAAATTTTGACAAAATTTTCTATAAAAATCAAGTTTAAACAAAATTTTCTATAGAAATAAAATTTTGACAAAATTTTCTATAGGAATAAAATTTGAAGAAAATTTGACAAAGTTTTCTATCAAACTAAAATTTTCACAAATTTCCTATGAAAATCAAATTTTGACAAAATTTTCTATAGAAATAAAATTTTAACAACATTTTCTATAGGAATGAAATTTTCAGGAAATTTCCTAAAAATGAACTATTCAGAAAATTTCCTATAGAAATAAAATTTCTACAAGTGTAGCTTAACTAATAGAGGAAAAATATGCTTGTCAAATTTATTTGGGCAAAGTCCTATAGAATGCAAGACGGTTGGATGGGCAGCTGTATCGGAATTATCACATTCCTCTACTCGCATAAAAACTATCAACCAATTATCAGAATAAGCTAGAAATGACAGTTTTAGAAAATTTCCTATGTAAATAAAATTTTGACAAAATATTCTATAGAAATAAAATTTAGACAAAATTTTCTATAGAAATAAAATTTTGGCAATATTTTCTATAGAAATACAATTTTTACAAAATTTTCTATAGAAATAAAATTTTGACAACATTTTCTATAGAAATAAAACTTTGACAAAATTTTCTATAGAAATAAAATTTTGACAAGATTTTCTATAGGAATGAAATTTTAAGAAAATTTGACAAAGTTTTCTATCAACATAAAATTTTCACAAATTTCCCATGAAAATCTAATTTTGATAAAATTTTCTATAGAAATAAAATTTTGACATTTTCTATAGAAATAAAATTTTGACAAAATTTTCAATAGAAATAAAACTTTAACAACATTTTCTATAGAATTAAAATTTTGACAAAGTTTTCTATAGAAATAAAATTTTGACAAAGTTTTCTATAGAAATTTTTGACAAAATTTTCTATACAAATAAAATTTTCGACAAAATTTTCTATAAAAATTTGTGACAAACTTTTCTACACAACTAAAATTTTCCACAAAATTTTCTATAGAAATTTTCAGAAGAGATTTTCAGAAAAATTCCTATAGAAATAAAATTCTGAAAATATTTTCTATAGAAATAAAATTTTGACAAAATTTACGATAGAAATAAAATTTTGACCAAATTTTCTATAGAAATAAAAGTTTAGACAAAATTTTCTACAGAAATAATTTTTTGACAAATTTTTCTGTAGAAATAAAATTTTGAGAAAATGATCTATAGAAATAAAATTTTGACAAAATTTTCTATAGAAATAATTTTTTTTACGTATGTAAATAGTGCAAGAGCTCCACGGACGAAAAAGTCTGTTTTTGGATGTAAAAATTATATGTTTGGAACTCAAATGTTTTAACACAATATTTTTAAGTGCAAACATATAATGTTCATGAACTAGCATAACATGTGTGGGACAATTGGCGCCTTAAAATTATATCCACGCAAAGAAAATGTCACTAAAATTTTTACTACCAGTGTATGCCCTAAGGTGAAACATACTATGTTTGAACAATACAAACAATATCTTGTTGGAACCAATCCTGAAAGTATACATGCTTGAAGCAAAATATGTTTGAGGTATATGTTACAAACGCGATTTTTTTTGAGGGTGTAGGAGTAAGACAAATATGTTTAAAAATAAAAAATATATATTTTTATGTTTCATTATTTGTATTAAAATGAATTAGTTTTATGTCATTAAATGATATGTCATAATTATTACAAAGCAATTAGGAATTTACAGTTAATATTGAATACTTTATATGGTAACTGACAAAGAAGAATAGCTTAAACAAATATCTTTTTAAACAAATACTAAAAATGGATATTCTATATAAAAACAAAACCCTGAAATCACAAAATAAATAAAATTGTAAATAATTTTTTGCTCAACTTTGATTTGCTTTAAAATCAATTAATAATTTTTTTTTTGTATATAAAAATTCAAATGAATTTATAAATTTATTCAATTACTTCATATCATTATTGAATATTTTCAAACAAAAAACAAAAAATCAACAAAATCAATTCGTCATTGTCGTTTTGTGACTTCGCTTTATCCAATGTGAAATAAAAATCTTATCTCTCTTCACATTTACCCGGTATTGAATATTCGCTTCTTCACATTACAAATATCGTCATGATGACGTAGATAATTTTTAAAACAAAACATCCTCATTCAATATCTCATTTTTTGGTTCATTTCATAGTCTAGCATGATTCTCATTGCTATTTAATGAAGTCATTTCTATAATAAAAACCAAAGCTCAACAAAATTGTTTTGCAAAATAAAATAAACACAAAAAATTCCACGTTTTGTCGCCTTCTTCGTTTAGCATTTTTGTAAAAAAAAAACAACAAAAAAATTGAAATGGCAAAATCAAGTAAATCTTAGCGATATACATTGTTTGAAATTTGGAAATGCTAAGGAAAAAAATTAAAATTTTTATACACAATAATAAAATAACTTTATGTGAAATTTTATAAGAAGAAACAGAGGCAAGTGAAATTATATACTGCATGGAAGTCTCAGGTTATTCAATTGAATTGAAATATACGAAAAATCACATGTTCAACAAATCACTTAACTGGGACTGTTAAGGAGGAGAAAAAAAATTCACTTCGTATAGTTACATAGGACAATTGATCTCAGTTTCAGTCGATTTCTGATTTGTTTCACCCTCCTACGCAAAATTTTATGGGCTTCCATTATTGAAACGTATTTATTTTCTTGTCACGTTTTTTCTTTTTGTTATATAGGCAATTGTTTCACCTGCTATAGAGACGTAATCAGTTTTATAATCTTCTGCTTGATAGCATTTCACTTTTATTTTGAATTTAATTTGTTTTTCGATTAAGTTAAATTTATAATAAATAAACTGTAATCAACTTTATTTTTGTCATAAAATCTCTGCGAGTTGATAGAGCAATGAACTTTGTTGAACTTTTGGTTGAATGTTTTTGCTTTTGTTGTTTGTAATATTATGGATTAAATGTTTTTGTTTTTTTATATTGTTAACGGTTATTGTATGTGATAAGTAATTAGTAAAAATATTTTATATCATAAAAATAAATGAAATATTAAGCTCTTTACATGTGACATATTATGACAAAATTTATTTATATATAAAAGGGATTTAAAATATTTGATTTATTTGCGGTGTAAGAGTATTAAACTTAATAATATTAACTTTAATATTAAAGATGTTATTTTATATTTGAAAGTATGCAAAGGAATTTATATACATTAAAAGCAACTAGGTCGAGGTAAAGGAAATATACAGAAAAATTATAATCAAAATTTTTCCAATTTAAATTTTAATTGAATTTCAAAAAAAAAAAAATATTCATTTAACAATGTTAATTTATTGAACTAATTTATTTCAAAATTTTGGCAAGATTTTATTTCCATGAAAATTGTATTAAAATTTTATTTCTATAGAAAATTTTGCCAAAATTTTAATTTTTTTCTATAGAAAGGTTTCTCAAAATTGTATTTCCATGAAAATTGTATTAAAATTTTATTTCTATAGAAAATGTTGCCAAAATTTTATTACTATAGAAAATTTAGTAAAATTGTTATTTATATAGAAAATTTTCTCAAATTGTATTTCCATAGAAAATTTTGCCAACATTTTATTTCCATAGAAAATGTTGCCAAAATTTTATTTCTATAGAAAATGTTGTCAAAATTTTATTTCTATAGGAAATTTTTGCCAACATTTTATTTCCATAGAAAATGTTGCCAAAATTTTATATCTATAGAAAATTTTGTCAAAATTGTATTTCTATAGAAAATTTTGTCAAAATTTTATTTCTATAGAAAATTTTGTCAAAATTTTATTTCTATAGAAAATTTTGTCAAAATTTTATTTCTATAGAAAATTTGGTCAAAATTGTATTTCTATAGAAAATGTTGTCAACATTTTATTTCTATTGAGAAGTTTACCAAAATTTTATTACTAAAGAAAATTTGGTCAAAATTTTATTTCCATAGAAAATGTTGCCAAAATTTTATTTCTCTAGAAAATTTTGTCAAAATTTTATTTCTATAGAAAATTTGGTCAAAATTTTATTTCTATAGAAAATTTTGTCAAAATTTTATTTCTATAGAAAATTTTGTCAAAATTTTATTTCTATAGGAAATTTTGTCAAAATTTTATTTCTATAGAAAATTTTGTCAAAATTTTATTTCTATAGAAAATTTTGTCAAAATTGTATTTCTATAGGTTAGGTTACGTTAGGTGGCAGTCCGATGTATCAAGCTCACTTGGATTATTCAGTCCATTGTGATGTGCAATGAAACCACGTAGGGAAGCTTTGAAACCCTCAGAAATGTCACCAGCATTACTGATGTGGGATAATCAACAGCTGAAAAACTTTTTGGTGTTCGGTCGAAGCAGGAATCGAAAACACGACGACCTTGTTTATGCAAGGCGAGCATGCTAACCTTTGCACCACGGTGGCTCCCATCTATAAACAATTTTGTCAAAATTTTATTTCTATAGAAAATTTTGTCAAAATTTTATTTCTATAGAAAATTTGGTCAAAATTTTATTTCTATAGAAAATGTTGTCAAAATTTTATTTCTATTGAGAAGTTTACCAAAATTTTATTACTAAAGAAAATTTGGTAAAAATTTTATTTCCATAGAAAATATTGCCAAAATTTTATTTCTCTAGAAAATTTTGTCAAAATTTTATTTCTATAGAAAATTTTGTCAAAATTTTATTTCTATAGAAAATTTTGTCAAAATTTTATTTCTATAGGAAATTTTGTCAAAATTTTATTTCTATAGAAAATTTTGTCAAAATTTTATTTCTATAGAAAATTTTGTCAAAATTTTATTTCTATAGAAAATTTTGTCAAAATTTTATTTCTATAGAAAATTTTGTCAAAATTTTATTTCTATAGAAAATTTTGTCAAAATTTTATTTCTATAGAAAATTTGGTCAAAATTTTATTTCTATAGAAAATTTTGTCAAAATTGTATTTCTATAGAAAATTTTGTCAAAATTGTATTTCTATAGAAAATTTTGTCAAAATTGTATTTCTATAGAAAATTTTGTCAAAATTGTATTTCTATAGAAAATTTTGTCAAAATTGTATTTCTATAGAAAATTTTGTCAAAATTGTATTTCTATAGGTTAGGTTACGTTAGGTGGCAGTCCGATGTATCAAGCTCACTTGGACTATTCAGTCCATTGTGATACCACATTGGTGAACTTCTTTCTTATCACTGAGTGCTGCCCGATTCCATGCTAAGCTCAATGACAAGGGACCTCCTTTTTATAGCCGAGTTCGAACGGAGTTCCACATTGCATGAAACCCCGTAGGGAAGCTGTGAAACCCTCAGAAATGTCACCAGCATTACTGAGGTGGGATAATCAACCGCTGAAAAACTTTTTGGTGTTCGGTCGAAGCAGGAATCGAACACACGACGACCTTGTTTATGAAAGGCGAGCATGCTAACCATTGCACCACGGTGGCTCCCATCTATAAAAAATTTTGTCAAAATTTTATTTCTATAGAAAATTTTGTCAAAATTTTATTTCTATAGAAAATTTTTGCCAAAATTTTATTTCTATAGAAAATTTTGTCAAAATTTTATTACTATAGAAAATTTTGTCAAATTTTTATTTCTATTGAAAATTTACGAAAATTGTATTTACCTAGAAATTTTTGTCAAGATTTTATTTCTATAGGAAATGTTGTCAAAATTTTATTTCTATTGAGAAGTTTACCAAAATTTTATTACTAAAGAAAATTTGGTCAAAATTTTATTTCTATAGAAAATTTTGTCAAAATTTTATTTCTATAGAAAATTTTGTCAAAATTGTATTTCTATAGAAAATTTTGTCAAAATTGTATTTCTATAGAAAATTTTGTCAAAATTGTATTTCTATAGAAAATTTTGTCAAATTTGTATTTCTATAGAAAATTTTGTCAAAATTGTATTTCTATAGGTTAGGTTACGTTAGGTGGCAGTCCGATGTATCAAGCTCACTTGGACTATTCAGTCCATTGTGATACCACATTGGTGAACTTCTTTCTTATCACTGAGTGCTGCCCGATTCCATGTTAAGCTCAATGACAAGGGACCTCCTTTTTATAGCCGAGTTCGAACGGAGTTCCACATTGCATGAAACCCCGTAGGGAAGCTGTGAAACCCTCAGAAATGTCACCAGCATTACTGAGGTGGGATAGTCAACCGCTGAAAAACTTTTTGGTGTTCGGTCGAAGCAGGAATCGAACACACGACGACCTTGTTTATGCAAGGCGAGCATGCTAACCATTGCACCACGGTGGCTCCCATCTATAAAAAATTTTGTCAAAATTTTATTTCTATAGAAAATGTTGTCAAAATTTTATTTCTATAGAAAATTTTATCAAAATTTTATTTCTATAAAAAATTTTGTCAAAATTTTATTTCTATAGAAAATTTTGTCAAAATTTTATTTCTATACAAAATTTTGTCAAAATTTTATTTCTATAGAAAATTTTGTCAAAATTTTATTTCTATAGTAAATTTTGTTCAAATTTTATTTCTATAGACAAATTTGTCAAAATTTTATTTCTATAAAATTTTTTGCCAAAATTTTATATCTATAGAAAATTTTGTCAAAATTTTATTTCTATAGAAAATTTTTGCCAAAATTTTATTTCTATAGAAAATTTTGTCAAAATTTTATTACTATAGAAAATTTTGTCAAATTTTTATTTCTATTGAAAATTTACGAAAATTGTATTTACCTAGAAAATTTTGTCAAGATTTTATTTCTATAGGAAATGTTGTCAAAATTTTATTTCTATTGAGAAGTTTACCAAAATTTTATTTCTATAGAAAATTTTGTCAACATTTTATTTCTATAGAAAATTTTGTCAAAATTTTATTTCTATAGAAAATTTTGTCAAAATTTTATTTCTATCGAAAATTTTGTCAAAATTTTATTTCTATAGAAAAATATGGTCAAAATTTTATTTCTATAGAAAATTTTGTCAAAATTGTATTTCTATAGAAAATTTTGTCAAAATTGTATTTGTATAGGTTAGGTTACGTTAGGTGGCAGTCCGATGTATCAAGCTCACTTGGACTATTCAGTCCATTGTGATACCACATTGGTGAACTTCTTTCTTATCACTGAGTGCTGCCCGATTCCATGTTAAGCTCAATGACAAGGGACCTCCTTTTTATAGCCGAGTTCGAACGGAGTTCCACATTGCAATGAAACCCCGTAGGGAAGCTTTGAAACCCTCAGAAATGTCACCAGCATTACTGAGGTGGGATAAATCCACCGCTGAAAAACTTTTTGGTGTTCGATCGAAGCAGGCATCGAACCCACGACGACCTTGTGTATGCAAGGCGGGCATGCTAACCATTGCACCACGATGGCTCCCATCTATAGAAAATTTTGTCAAAATTTTATTTCTATAGAAAATGTTGTCAAAATTTTATTTCTATAGAAAATTTTATCAAAATTTTATTTCTATAAAAAATTTTGTCAAAATTTTATTTCTATAGAAAATTTTGTCAAAATTTTATTTCTATACAAAATTTTGTCAAAATTTTATTTCTATAGAAAATTTTGTCAAAATTTTATTTCTATAGTAAATTTTGTTCAAATTTTATTTCTATAGACAAATTTGTCAAAATTTTATTTCTATAAAAAATTTTGCCAAAATTTTATATCTATAGAAAATTTTTGTCAAAATTTTATTTTTATAGAAAATTTGGTCAAAATTTTATTTCTATAGAAAATTTGGTCAAAATTTTATTTCTATAGAAAATTTGGTCAAAATTTTATTTCTATAGAAAATTTTGTCAAAAGTGTATTTCTATAGGTTAGGTTAGGTTTGGTGGCAGCCCGATGTGTCAGGCTCACATAGACTATTCAGTCCATTGTGATACCGCATTGAACTTCTCTCTTATCGCTGAGTGCTGCCCGATTCCATGTTAAGCTCAATGACAAGGGACCTCCTTTTTATAGCCGAGCCCGACCAGCGTTCCACTTTGCAGTGAAACCACTTAGAGAAGCTTTGAAACCCTCAGAAATGTCACCAGGATTACTGAGGTGGGATAATCCACCGCTGAAAAACTTTTTTGTGTTCGGTCGAAGCAGGAATCGAACACACGACGACCTTGTTTATGCAAGGCGGGCATGCTAACCATTGCACCACGGTGGCTCCCATCTATAAAAAATTTTGTCAAAATTTTATTTCTATAGAAAATTTTGTCAAAATTTTATTTCTATAGAAAATTTTTGCCAAAATTTTATTTTCATAGAAAATTTATTTCTATAGAAAATTTTGTCTAAATGGTATTTTTATAGAAAATTTTGTCAACATTTTATTTCTATAGTAAATTTTCTAAAAATTTTATTTCTATAGAAAATTTTGCCAAATTTTATTTCTATAGAAAATGTTGTCAAAATTTTATTTCTATAGAAAATTTTGTCAAAAATCTTGTTCTATAAAAAATTTTGTAAAATTTTTTTCCATAGGAACTTTTGCCAAAATTTTATTTCCATAGAAAATTTTGTTAAAATTTTATTTCTATAGAAAATGTTCTCAAAATGTTATTTCTATAGAAAATGTTGCCAAATTTTAATATCTATAGAAAATTTTTTCAAAATTGTATTTCTATAGAAAATTTTGGCAACATATTATTTCCCAACAATTTCTGACCGTTTAAAAGCTGTGGGAAAGATCTAAAAGCTTGGAAAATGAGTGCCACATGGAAAATAACCAATATACGTGGAAAATTGGTTCTCCTAATTAGTTTAAAAAAAATTTTCCCCCTTGAAAAATTCTTACGTCTTAATTGGTTTGCTTCGGAACTAATTTGTTTCTCACAGTTTGTAGGTAATATTCCCAAGTTGAATGAACTTTACAACACCACAAAACATAATCATAAATGCATAACGTAATGCTTGAAATTCATTGCAACAAAAACCTACAACTAGATTTTATTAAATATGCGCTTTCCTTAAAAAAAATAGAAAATATTTTTTTTTATCCCATGGAAAAAATGTGTGAGAATTCAATTACAAAATTCTTCTCTAAGTATTTATCTTACATTCCTCAAATCATTAATCATTGACACGATATTCTTGCAAGTTTTCTTTGCTTCTATTCTTGTAAGTAAGTTAAGTGGTGCATCAACTTTACAAAAGAGGAAAGCAACCGGAAAATATCAATTTTCGTTTTGTTTTAAGTCACATTGTGACGTAGCCACACACAGTTTTTTATACTTAGATTTTTTTGACTGTCATAAATTCCTCAATAAAGCCTCTTAATTTTAGTGTTATTCCCTTACCCTGGATTTTTTTTTAAGAATCAAAGTTTTTGCCTCTTATTCTTTTCTAAAGTAACTTGAGTGGCTTCTTAATAAATTGTGTCTCTTCATTCCGCCCTTCATGAATCCATCACATTGCTGTCTATTTTTTTGTCCGTACTTCTTGTCTTCATTGACATATCAACCGTGATCTACATATTATTTTTTTTCTACATAAAATTCTTTAGGTGACATATGTTTTTGTCATACGATTACGTGTTTGTATGTCTGGAGAACTTGTGGTATAAATGTTCTTATATTTTTTGTAGAAAAAAAATTGTCAGTTTTTAATAGAGCTGCTGAAATGTTTTTTTTTTAATAGAGCTGCTGAAATCCAATCATCCTAGTGATATTTTTGTAACTTTATATGTCTTCTTTGGCATTTCTTTTATTCTGAGATTTGTCTCCAATTTTGCTCACATTAATGTTCTCTTAAAAGTCGTTACAAAGATATAAGGTTTAAATTTTGTTTATAAAGAAAAATTATTCATATACTGCTAAAATAACAAAAAGTCTGAATATAAGTATTCTTTCTGTGACTGTAGAACTTTACATTTATAATTCAAGGCATATAGAGTAACGCAGTCAAAATTTTTTTTGCCATAGAAAATTTGGTCAAAATTTTATTTCTATGGAAAATTTGATCAAAATTTTATTTCTATGGAAAATTTTGTCAAAATTTTATTTCTTTAGAAAATTTTGTCAAAATTTTATTTCTTTAGAAAATTTTGTCAAAATTATATTTCTATAGAAAATTTTGTCAAAATTTTATTTCTATAGAAAACTTTGTTAAAATTTTATTTCTATAGAAAATTTTGTCAAAATTTTATGTCTATAGAAAATTTTGTCAAAAGTTTATTGCTATAGAAAATTTTGTCAAAATTTTATTTCTATAGAAAATTTTGTCAAAATTTTATTTCTATAGAAAATTTTGTCAAAATTTTATTTCTATAGAAAATTTTGTCAAAATGTTATTTCTATAGAAAATTTTGTCAAAAGTTTATTGCTATAGAAAATTTTTTCAATATTTTATTTCTATAGAAAATTTTGTCAAAATTGTATTTCTATGGAAAATTTTGTCAAAATTTTATTTCTATATAAAATGTTGTCAAAATTTTATTTCTATTGAAAATTTTGTCAAAATTTTATTTTTATAGAAAGTTTTGTCAAAATTTTATTCATTGTTGTTGTTTTTTTATTTCAGTTTAAAACCATGCATTGACTAAACTACAAGTGTAGCTTAACCAACAAAGGAAAATAATGTTTGTCAAATTTATTTGGGCAAAGCCCTATAGATTGCAAGATGGTTGGATGGACGCACGTTTCGGAATTACCACATTCCTCATCAGCATCCTCTACTTGCAGCAAAAGTATCAACCAATTATCAGAATAAATTCAGGCAGTTCATTAAACCCAACAATGAACCACACTTGAACCTTCCGAAAATAGGTTTTACATGTTAGCCGGCTTATGCACAAATAAATTCGAACAAACATATCTCTTTACCGTTGCCACCGTTAAATCATCGATTTGAGTGCAGTTGGCTGGTTTTATTTTGAGCGTGCTTCCTCTTCTTTCATTCGTTTTGTTATTGTTGGTTTTGTCTTTAATCATTGTTGTTGTTTTTTTGATTACAGCTTAAAACCATGCATTGACAAAACTAGAAAATTTTGTCAAATTTTTATTTCTTTGGAAAATTTTTTCAAAATTTTATTTCTATAGAAAATTTTGTCAAAATTTTATTTCTATACAAAATTTTTTCAAAATTTTATTTCTATACAAAATTTTGTCAAAATTTTATTTCTATAGAAAATTTTGTCAAAATTTTATTTCTATAGAAAATTTTGTCAAAATTTTATTTTTATAGAAAATTTTGTCAAAAGTTTATTGCTATAGATATTTTTTTCAAAATTTTATTTCTATAGAAAATTTTGTCAAAATTTTATTTCTATGGAAAATTTTGTCATAATTTTATTTCTATAGAAAATTTTGTCATAATTTTATTTCTATAGAAAATTTTGTCAAAATTTTATTTCTATAGAAAATTTTGTCAAAATTTCATTTCTATAGAAAATTTTGTTAAAATTTTATTTCTATAGAAAATTTTGTCAAAATTTTATTTCTATAGAATATTTTATCAAAATTTTATTTCTATGAAAAAATTTGTCAAAATTTTATTTCTAAGGAAAATTTGTCAAAATTTTATTTCTATAGAAAATTTTGTCAAAATTTTTCGGAGGGTTCAAGTGTGGTTTTTGTTGGGTTTAATAAACTGCCTGAATTTATTCTGATAATTGGTTGATAGTTTTGCTGCAAGTAGAGGATGCTGATGAGGAATGTGGTAATTCCGAAACGTGCGTCCATCCAACCATCTTGCAGTCTATAGGGCTTTGCCCAAATAAATTTGACAAACATTCTTTTCCTCTGTTGGTTAAGCTACTCTTGTAGTTTAGTCAATGTATGGTTTTAAGCTGAAATAAAAAAAAAATAACAACAATGCTTAAAGAACAAAACCAACAATAACAAAACAAAACAAATGGGAAAATATTATTTCTATAGAAAATTTTGTTAAAATTTTGTTTCTATAGAAAATTTTGTCAAAATTTTATTTCTATAGAAAATTTTGTCAAAATTTTATTTCTATAGAAAATTTTGTCAAAATTTTATTTCTATAGAATATTTTATCAAAATTTTATTTCTATGAAAAAATTTGTCAAAATTTTATTTCTAAGGAAAATTTGTCAAAATTTTATTTCTATAGAAAATTTTGTCAAAATTTTATTTCTATAGAAAATTTTGTCAAAATTTTGTTTCTATAGAAAATTTTGTCAAAATTTTATTTCTATAGAAAATTTTGCCAAAATTTTGTTTCTATAGAAAATTTTGTCAAAATTTTATTTCTATAGAAAATTTTGTCAAATTTTTAATTTCTATAGAAAATGTTGTCAAAAGTTTAATGCTATAGAAAATTTTTTCAAAATTTTATTTCTATAGAAAATTTTGTCAAAATTTTATTTCTATGGAAAATTTTGTCAAAATTTTATTTCTATAGAAAATTTTGTCAAAATTTTATTTCCATAGAAAATTTTGTCAACATTTCATTTCTATGGAAAATTTTGTCAAAATTTTATTTCTATAGAAAATTTTGTCAAAATTTTATTTCTATAGAAAATTTTGTCAAAAGTTTATTACTATAGAAAATTTTTTCAAAATTTTATTTCTATAGAAAATTTTGTCAAAATTGTATTTCTATGGAAAATTTTGTCAAAATTTTATTTCTATAGAAAATTTTGTCAAAATTTTATTTCTATAGAAAATTTTGTCAAAATTTTATTTCTATAGAAAATTTTGTCAACATTTTAGGACGGATGTCCATCATTTCAACGGCCGTTGCACTAATTTAAATAATGTGTACCATTTTATTAATTTTTAATTTGCTTTTAACCTATCGATTTGCTTGTAAATTGAAATGTAAAAAAAAAAATAATTTGTTGATTGAATCATTTTGAAGATTATTGAAGTTGATGTAGTCTCTGGACTACTTCTCGAAATAAAAATTATGTTTTTTCTGAGGCTATAATAGATTCGATTTTAATTGTTCTTAAAAAGAAAAAATATTATTTTTTTTCTTTTTTGTTAACACAATAGATTTTTTCCAGTGACGTATATTTTTGGTTTGAAATATATTTGCCTCTGTTGAATAAATAATACACACACACACACACTTCTGTTGCGGTCAATTAACTTATCTCATTTATGGACACATTATATTAATGATTTGGGGAATTTTGCCATATAATTAAAAACACTTTTGTGTTCCTCATTAACAATTAATAAAAATTAGCAAACAGATTTTATCAATGTATAGGGTCTAATGTTTCGCAAATTATTTCTATTTTCAATTAATTTACATAAATATGCCATTAGAGCCCAATGGGGGAGGCAAACGAAAATTTGATTATCTTCTCTTAGTCAAAACATTAACAAGTGATTGCAGGAGAGGGAATAGATGGTCACCGATTAGGGGTGACCCTAAAACAACAATAAAGAATTTTTGCTATGACCTTCTGTTACTTTGTTTTTTTACCAAAACTAAATTAGCATAAAATTCCTTTTGTCATAAGCAAAAGCTGACGGAGCTTCCATGTCATGCCATCGTTAGGTTTTATGAGCTATTTTTCTTTATTACAACTAAGGGCTGGTCACTTGTTGTTATTCCAAAGACCAATTGGGTTAAGTTTTATGAATATATTTTTTTTTTTTATAAATTTTTATAATGAAATGCTATTACTTTTAATCAACTATTTGTTGATTATATTAACATGCCTTTTTTGTATATAAACTTGGATATTAAAAATTTGTTTTTTTTTTCTCTCTCTCTTTACAGCAAATCAAAGATGAATTGTGTGAGGTGGTTTCCGAAATGGAGGCACTCGATGTGCCCGAAGATTCCAAGCATTCCAATAAAGATAAACAAATGTCTATTGGACGTAAAAAATTCAATATGGATCCTAAAAAGGGTAAGTCAAAAATTATATTTTTTATACCCTCCACTGTAGGATGGGGGGTATATTAACTTTGTAATTCCATTTGTAACACATCGAAATATTACTCGTCTAAGACTCCATAAAGTATATATATTCTGGGTCGTGGTGAAATTCTGAGTCGATCTAAGCATGTCCGTCCGTCCGTCTGTTGAAATCACGTTAACTTCCGAACGAAACAAGCTATCGACTTGAAACTTGGCACAAGTAGTTGTTATGGATATAGGTCAGATGGTAACTTCCGAACCAAACAAGCTATAGACTTGAAACTTGGCACAAGTAGTTGTTATTGATATAGGTCAGATGGTATTGCAAATGAGCCATATCGGTTCATATAAACGGACCCCCAGATTTGGATTGCGGAGCCTCTAAGATTAGCATATTTCATCCGATCTGGCTGAAATTTGGTACATAGAGTTGGTATATGGTCTCTAACAACCATGCAAAAATTTGTCCACATCGGTCCATAATTATAAAGGGTGATTCTTTTGAGGTTAGGATTTTCATGCATTAGTATTTGACAGATCACGTGGGATTTCAGACATGGTGTCAAAGAGAAAGATGCTCAGTATGCTTTGACATTTCATCATGAATAGCCGAACGATCTGCCACAACGTCGAATTTTCAGTGAATGGACCCTAGAAAAGTTGGCAGAAAATCCGCTTTTTTATCGACAAATTTTGTTCAGCGATGAGGCTCATTTCTGGTTGAATGGCTACGTAAATAAGCAAAATTGCCGCATTTGGAGTGAAGAGCAACCAGAAGCCGTTCAAGAACTGCCCATGCATCCCGAAAAATGCACTGTTTGGTGTGGTTTGTACGCTGGTGGAATCATTGGACCGTATTTTTTCAAAGATGCTGTTGGACGCAACGTTACGGTGAATGGCGATCGCTATCGTTCGATGCTAACAAACTTTTTGTTGCCAAAAATGGAAGAACTGAACTTGGTTGACATGTGGTTTCAACAAGATGGCGCTACATGCCACACAGCTCGCGATTCTATGGCCATTTTGAGGGAAAACTTCGGAGAACAATTCATCTCAAGAAATGGACCGGTAAGTTGGCCACCAAGATCATGCGATTTGACGCCTTTAGACTATTTTTTGTGGGGCTACGTCAAGTCTAAAGTCTACAGAAATAAGCCAGCAACTATTCCAGCTTTGGAAGACAACATTTCCGAAGAAATTCGGGCTATTCCGGCCGAAATGCTCGAAAAAGTTGCCCAAAATTGGACTTTCCGAATGGACCACCTAAGACGCAGCCGCGGTCAACATTTAAATGAAATTATCTTCAAAAAGTAAATGTCATGGACCAATCTAACGTTTCAAATAAAGAACCGATGAGATATTGCAAATTTTATGCGTTTTTTTTTTAAAAAAAGTTATCAAGCTCTTAACAAATCACCCTTTATATAGCTCCCATATAAACCGATTCCCAGATTTGGCTTGCGGATCCTCTTAGATAAGCAAATTTCATCCGATCTGGCTGAAATTTGGTACATGACGTTGGTATATGGTCTCTAATAACCATGCAAAAATTGGTCCACATCGGTACTTAATTATATATAGCCCCCATATAAACCGATCCCCAGATTTGGCTTGCGGAGCATCTTAGAGAAGCATATTTCATCCGATCTGGCTGAAATTTGGTACATGGTGTTGGTATGTGGTCTCTAATAGTCATGCAAAAATTGGTCCACATCGATACTTAATTATATATAACCCCCATATAAACCGATCCCCAGATTTAACATCCGGAGCCTCTCGGAAGAGCAAAATTCATCCAATCCAGTTGAAACTTAGTACGTGGTGTTAGTGTATGGCTTCTAACAACCATGCAAAAATTTGTCCATATCGGTTCATAATTATATATAGCCCCAATATAAACCAATCGCCAGATATTACCTCCGGAGCCTCTTGAAGGAGCAAAATTCATCCGATCCGATTGAAATTTGATACGTGGTGTTAGTATATGGCAGATGACAACCATGGCAAAATTGGTCCGTATCGATCTATATTATATATAGCCCCCAAATAAACCGATCCCCAATCACAGAAAAATCACGATTGCCACTCGAGCCAAAAATAATCTACCAAAATTTTATTGCCAAAAAATTTTTCAAAATTTTATTTCTATAGAAAATTTTGTCAGAATTTTATTTCTGTAGAAAATTTTGTCAAAATTTTATTTCTATAGAAAATGTTGTCAAAATGTTATTTCTATAGAAAATTTATGAAGAATTTCATAGTTATAGAGGAATATTTTGCAAAATCTTCCAAAACATCAAGAATTCTACCAATTTTACTACAATTTTATTTCTGTAGAAAATTTTGTCAAAACGTTATTTCTATAGAAAATGTATGAAGCATTTCATAGTCAGAGAGGAATATTTTGCAAAATCCTCCAAAACATCAACAATTCTACCAACCTACCAAACAGTAAAAAACTCTGCCAGTTTTGTTAGACTCATGTTCATAATTGTATATAGCCCCCATATAAAGCGACCCCCATATTTCATTTCTGGATCTATAATTCCGCACAAAAGTTCATATCGGTTCGTAATTATTTCTTTCCTATATATACCGGTCAAGAACTGAATATATACGTATTTAATCGACCTTTCTTGTGTCGACTATACATTCCGTATGGACTAACTTGCAATTTATGCCTTGGCATCGGCTGCAACCCAAGTAATTAATTGTGGATGAATGTCTTTAGTAGAAATTTCTACTAGAGGTGTGCACGTGAGTAATAGCTTACTCACGCACACTCACGACTGAAAACTCATACTCACGCACTATATTTGTTGGTAGTACTCACGCTCACGCACACTCACGAAAAGAAAAATTTGTACTCACGCACGAAAACGACGTGACTCACGAAAAATATCGTGACTCACGAAAAATATCGTGACTCACGAATAATTTTATGATTAATTTACCTTACCGAAGTGTCTGAAAACATGAGCATTATTCAAATCGAGAGTGTTATTAAACTCTTAACATCCCAGGTGTCACTAAAATTTTAATTGAATTTAACTCTTAAGCGTTTTTGTTGGTGAGCAGGAATATTTTCGTGAGTGTAATTCGTTACTCACGCACACTCACGAAGACATTATATTCGTAACTCACGCACGATATTTTGGTTTGTTAATTACGTTCACGCACCCTCACGCTGTTGTCATGAGCGTGACACACGCACGAATCACGAAAATTTTCGTGAGTCACGACAATTTCGTGTCACGTGCACACCTCTAGTTTCTACGCAATCCATGGTGGAGGGTACATAAGATTCGGCCTGGGCGAACTTACGGCCGTATATATGTTACTTGTTATTTATTATTTTTCTAATACTTTTTTAAATGCTAAAAGTAAATGCAAATTTAAAAAAAGAAAACAAAAGAAATTAAATTTTGACAAAATTTTCCATATTTTTCCATATTTTGACAAAATTTTCTATAGAAATAAAATTTTGAGAAAATTGTTTATAGAAATAAAATTTTGAGAAAATTTTCTATAGAAATAAAATTTTGACAAAATTTTCTATAGAAATACAATTTTGAGAAAATTTTCTATAGAAATAAAATTTTGACAAAAGTTTCTATAGAAATCAAATTTTGACAAAATTTTCTATAAAAATTAACCCATTCCCAGCTATTGTACTCCCTTGAGTACAGAAAATTGGCAACATTTAATTTCGTAGAACTTTTTTTATAAATGAAGTTGGGCAACATTTCTTTTTGTTTTTTAATGTTTTTCGTTTTTATGTTTTTATTTTTTAATATTTTTAACTGAAGTTAAGTGTAGATAAATAAATGAATTTATTTTTTATTTTTTTATTTTAAATAGTCCTAGCGTGTAATGGGTTAAATTTTGACAAAATTTTCAATAGAAATAAAATTTTGCAACAATTTTCTATAGAAATAATATTTTGACAAAATTTTTGACAAATTTTTTGCAAAAATTTTCTATAAAACTAAAACTTTGACAACATTTTCTATAGAAATAAAATTTTGGCAAAAATTCCTATAGAGATAAAATTTTTTTCTATGGAAATAAAATTTTGCAAAAATTTTCTATAGAAATCAAATATTCCAAAAATTTCTATAGAAATATAAATTGTGACAAAATTTTATATAGAAATAAAATTTTGACAAAATTTTCTGCAGTAATAAAATTTCGACAAAATTTTCCACAAAACCAAATGTTGACAAAATTGTCTATAGAAAAAAAAATTGACAAATTTTTCGATAGAAATAAAATTTTGATAAAATTTTCAATAGAAATAAAATTTAGACAAACTTTTCTACAGAAATAAATATTCGACAATTTTTTTTTTTTATAGAAATAAAATTTTGCAAAAAATTTCTATAGAAATAAAATTTTGACAAAATTTTCTATAGAAATAACATTGTGCAAAAAATTTCTATAGAAATAAAATTTTGCAAAAAATTTCTATAGAAATAAAATGTTGACAAAATTTTCTATAGAAATAAAATGTTGACAAAATTTTCTATAGAAATAAAATTTTGACAAAATTTTCTATAGAAATAAAATTTTGACAAAATTTTCTATAGAAATAAAATTTTGACAAAATTTTTTATAGAAATAAAATTTTGCAAAAAATTTCTATAGAAATAAAATTTTGCAAAAAATTTCTATGGAAATAAAATTTTGCTAAAAATTTCTATAGAAATAAAATTTTGACAAAATTTTCTATAGAAGTAAAATTTTGACAAAATTTTCTATAGAAATAAAATTTTGGCAAAATTTTCTATAGAAATAAAATTTTGGTAAAATTTTCTATAGAAATAAAATTTTGAGAAATTTTCTATAGAAATAAAGTTTTGAGAAAATTTTGCAAAATTTTATTTCTATAGATATTTTTTGCAAAAAAAAAAAATGTTCAAAAATTTTTTATAGAAATAAAATTTTGAGAAAATTTTCTATAGAAACACAATTTTGACAAATGTTCATCCTGTATTGTGCCACCCAAGGAATTCCCCTCATCCCTCGTTCATAATTTTTTTCATTTTTGTAATAAATTACAATATAATTAGATCCAAATGATCCATATTTTGCAATTGTTTTAGCTTATTCCCCCTTCTCTTATGTTTTGCAAAGATGTTCACAACGTTTTGTATATTCAATGTCAAGAGATAAAATAAATCGCCACGTATTAATCGCATTATTTTACATATCCTTACTGAATATGGGATTTTTGTTCCTTTTTGGTGTTCCTCAGCCGTAATCTTCATTTCTCCTACATTGTATTGAAATGTTTGAATAGGGGATTAAATCGAATCCATTTATGCCACACGCATATCATATCCATTAAGGCTTTGGGCTGCCATTTACATAAATAATATGAAAAGGGGGAGCCTTTTGCAATCTAAAATACAGTGAGGGTGAGCAATTGTAATACTAACACGGAAACACTTAAAAATAAATGCTTCTACTGAATACTTTAACACAGAAACATTTAGTTTAGTTAAAAATCCAAACTGTGTGGAAAAGTTTGAATTCGTATATTCACCAAGAGGTGAGAAAATAAATAAATAAAAATACAATAAATAATTGAATGCTTTAATAAAATAATGTTGAGTTTTGCGAACAAAATTTATTAAATTTTTAATTGAGTCAATTAAGAAAGTAATTGAAAGTGCCGAAGAAAGCAAGTATATTTTTTTGGAAATATTTCTGTGATTGATATGATCATTTTCGTTATGGAAGCATATAACAATTGAAAATTGAATTTCGTAATTGAAGTATAATTTTTTCTGTATAATTATTTGAACTTTACTGGAAAGTGAAGGACAATAGCATTTATTTTTCTGTCTATTCGACTTTTGGGAGCAACCGTGGTGCAATGGTTAGCATGCCCGCCTTGCATACACAAGGTCGTGGGTTCGATTCCCGCTACGACCGAACACCAAAAAGTTTTTCAGCGGTGGATTATCCCACCTCAGTAATGCTGGTGACATTTCGGAGGGTTTCAAAGCTTCTCTAAGTGGTTTCACTGGAATGTGGAACGCCGTTCGGACTCGGCTATAAAAAGGAGGTCCCTTGTCATTGAGCTTAACATGGACAGCACTCAGTGATAAGAGAGAAGTGCTCCACTGTGGTATCATAATGGACTGAATAGTCTAAGGCTGCCACATAACCTCGCCTAAGGCATTATCATTTTATCTACTACTCTGAATGTTATTTATAAATTTGAATTTAAAGAAAAGATTGTCAATAATTTTTGTTTTAATATGCATCTAAGCATATTATATTTACAAACATTTTATGTTCTAACATATTAACATATATTTCCCAAACATGTTATGCTAGTTTATGAACATTATAAGCTTGCACTTAAAAATATTGTGTTAAAAAATTTTGAGTTCTAAACATATAATTTTTACACCCAAACATATGAAAAACGGTGTTTTTCGTCCGTGTGGTGAAACTCGGTACATTGCGCTAGTATATGGCCGCTAACAACCATGCCAAAATTGGTCCATATCGGTCTATAGTCATATATATACGATCCCCATGAATAATGTACCAAAAATGTATTACTATAAAAAATTTTGTCAAAATTTTATTACTATAGAAAATTTTCTCAAAATTTTATTACTATACAAAATTTTGTCAAGATTTTATTTCTATAGAAAATTTTGTAAAGGTTTTATTTCTATAGAAAATTTTGTCAAAATTGTATCACTATAGAAAATTTTGTCAAAATTTTATTGCTATAGAAAATTTTGTCAAAATTTTATTGCTATAGAAAATTTTAGCAACATTTTATTACTATTCAAAATGTTGTCAAAATTGTATTACTATTCAAAATTTTGTCAAAATTTTATTTCTATAGAAAATGTTGTCAAAATTTTATTGCTATAGAAAATTTGGTCAAAATTTTATTGCTATAGAAAATTTTGTCAAAATTTTATTTCTATAGAAAATTTAGTCAAAGTTTTACTACTATAGAAAATTTTGTCATAACTTTATTTCTGTAGAAAATTTTGTCAAAATTTTATTACTATAGAAAATTTTGTCAAAATTTTATTACTATAGAAAATTTTGTCAAAATTTTATTTCTATAGAAAATTTTGTCAAAATTTTATTGCTATAGAAAATTTTGTCAAAATTTTATTACTATAGAAAGTTTTGTCAAAATTTTATTGCTATAGAAAATTTTGTAAAGGTTTTATTTCTATAGAAAATTTTGTCAAAATTTTATTACTATAGAAAATTTTGTCAAAATTTTATCACTAAAGAAAATTTTGTCAAAATTTTATTGCTATAGAAAATTTTATTAACATTTTATTACTATTCAAAATGTTGTCAAAATTGTATTTCTATTCAAAATGTTGTCAAAATTTTATTTCTATAGAAAATTTTGTCAAAATTTTATTGCTATAGAAAATTTTGTCAAAATTTTATTGCTATAGAAAATTTTGTCAAAATTTTATTGCTATAGAAACTTTTGTAAAGTTTATTGCTATAGAAAATTTTGTCAAAATTTTATTGCTATAGAAAATTTTGTAAAAATTTTATTGATATATAAAATTTTGTCAAAATTTTATTGATATATACAATTTTGTAAAAATTTTATTGCTATAGAAAATTTTGTCAAAATTTTATTTCTATAGAAAATGTTGTCAAAATATTATTTCTATACAAAATTTTGTCAAAATTTTATGCTATAGAAAATTTTGTCAAAATTTTATTGATATAGAAAATTTTGTCAAAATTTTATTGCTATAGAAAATTGTGTCAAAATTTTATTGCTATAGAAAGTTTTGTAAAGTTTTTATTTCTATAAAAAAATGTTGTTAAAATTTTATTAGTATAGAAAATTTTATCAAAATTTTATTTCTATATAAAATTTTGTCAAAATTTTATTTCTATAGAAAATTTTGTCAAAATTTTATTTCTATACAAAATTTTGTCAAAATTTTATTGCTATAGAAAATTTTGTCAAAATTTTATTTCTATAGAAAATTTTGTCAAAATTTTATTGCTGTAGAAAATTTTGTCAAAATTTTATTGCTATGGAAAATTGTGTCAAAATTTTTTTTGCTATAGAAAATTTTTCAAAATTTTATTGCTATAAAAAAATTTTTCAAAATTTTATTGCTATAGAAAATTTTGTGAAAATTTTATGGCTATAGAAAATTTTGTCAAAAATTTATTGCTATAGAAAATTTTGTCAAAATTTTATTGCTATAGAAAATTTTGTCAAAATTTTATTGCTATAGAAAATTTTATCAAAATTTTATTGCTATAGAAAATTTTGTCAAAATTTTATTTCTATAGAAAATTTTGTCAAAATTTTATTGCTGTAGAAAATTTTGTCAAAATTTTATTGCTATGGAAAATTGTGTCAAAATTTTTTTGCTATAGAAAATTTTTCAAAATTTTATTGCTATAAAAAAATTTTTCAAAATTTTATTGCTATAGAAAATTTTGTGAAAATTTTATGGCTATAGAAAATTTTGTCAAAAATTTATTGCTATAGAAAATTTTGTCAAAATTTTATTGCTATAGAAAATTTTGTCAAAATTTTATTGCTATAGAAAATTTTATCAAAATTTTATTGCTATAGAAAATTTTGTCAAAATTTTATTGCTATAGAAAATTTTGCCAAAAATGTATTGCTATAGAAAATTTTGTTAAGTTTTTATTTCTATAGAAAGTGTTATCAAACTGAATTATATATACGTATTTAATCTGCCTTTCAATTGCGAAGACGGTGTTAAGATGTTTCAAGATACCTTGCCATCGGCAAGTGTTACCGCAACCGAAGTAATTCGATTGTGGATGACAGTCTTAGTACAAGTTTCTATGCAATCTATGGTGGAAGGTGCATAAGATTCGGCCTGGCCGAGCTTACGGCCGTATATACTTGTTCAATTTACTTTCCTTGCTTTTCACATTTCCATAACCAAATTATAACAGCAATGCAAAATTATATTTGCCCTTCACAGTGGGCTCTCACTTCCTGTTTTAAATGTGAAATCATAACCCTAGGGAGTGTGAAGTAAACAAAATCATTCGTAATTAAGTGTGAAATTTATTGTGATATGTTTAACAACAATGCAGCTGACACCATACATTTTGTGGAATTCAAAAAAACATGATCACAATAATATCAGCATGAAGTTAATAACTTAATAAGCACAAATTCTCCCATCAAAAAAGATATGAAGAGGCAACTTCATCTCAATAACGACTTCTCAAAACAAATTCATTAAAATGCAAAGATTTTGGAAAATGGAATGAAGATATTCTGGCAAAGCAAAAAAAAATACTCTGTTAAAACTCAAATATGGTGGCATATGGTGACTTGTGCCACCATATCTGAATCAATAACATCAGCCAATACCTAAAATAAAATTTATTCCATGCCCGTCAAAGATCTGTATCACCCACATTCTAAATATAGATAGAATGAACAAGAAGAAGAGAGAAACAAATTAAAAAAATAAACATCAACAACCATTGCATTTCGAATACATCTCTACAAAATGACAAATTTGACAGTTCGTTGACATTTGATTTCTTTTCCGTGATATGAAGAGCAATGTCTGTAAAACGATGCACGCACCATATTCTCGAACGCCTGACACTCCTTTTCACTTCATATAAGTTTGTCGCTTTGTTTTTATCTCTCATCGTCAATCAGGTACTAATAGGGGCAGAGGGGTGTGTCTTCAGAGAAGATGAAGGAAGAAGTTATAGTTTGTTTTCTGTCTGCATTGAATTTTATGAGTTTTGAATTATGATTGGCAAACAACATGGAATGTGTCAATTGAAATATTACTTAGATGTGTATTATTTGATATTATCGGTCTTCTTGCTGCTGCTTGTCATTATGATGATGACAGATGACAGAATACCCCAATGAGACATCTTAACGATGCGACAATTTGTCATTAATTGATGTTGGTTTTAGAAATTCGACTACGATGGTTTCTCTTTGGCCACCATAGATTAAAGGTCAGCAAATTATGATTGCCAAAATGAAATTCAATTAATCAATGAAGCTAAAGACCAGGAAGACATTTTTTTAGTTTCGGGTATAGGGGACATTTGTCAGTGGCTTAATGATATGGGGTTATGTAATATTTGAATTGAATTGGAAATTAAATTTATTCAAAATCGAAATTTCTTATAATTTTATGAAATTGTCCAGACCCGACTACGGTTGCCACAGTTGGTAGAATTCTATCAAATATGGTAGATTATGGTAGTTTGGTAGAATTCTTGATGTTTTTATGACAAAATTTTGTCTAGGAATTAAAAAATTTTCTTTGGGAATAACATTTTCTATAGAAATAAAATTTTGACAAAATTTTCTATAGAAATACAATTTTGACAAAATTTCCTATAGAAATAAAATTTAGACAAAATTTTCTATAGAAATAAAATTTAGACAAAATTTTCTATAAAAGTAAAATGTTGACAAAATTTTCTATAGAAATAAAATGTTGACAAAATTTTCTATAGAAATCAAATTTTGACAAAATTTTCTATAGAAATAAAATTTTGACAAAATTTCCGATAGAAATAAAATGTTGACAAAATTTTCTATAGAAATAAAATTTTGACAAAATTTTCTATAGAAATAAAATTTTGACAAAATTTTCTATAGAACTAAAATTTTGACAAAATTTTCTATAGAAGTAAAATTTTGAAATGAAATTTTACAAAATTTTCTATAGTAATAAAATTTTGACAAAATTTCCGATAGAAGTAAAATTTTGACAAAATTTCCTATAGAAATAAAATTTTGACAACATTTTCTATAGAAATAAAATTTTGACAAAATTTTCTATAGAAATAAAATTTTGATAAAATTCCTATAAAAAATCTCTAAGAAATGAAATTTTGACAAAATTTTCTATAGGAATAAAATGTTGACAAAATTTTCTCTAAGAATAAAATTTTCACAAAATTTTCTATAGTAATAAATTCTTAACAACATCTTCTATAGGAGTAAAATTTTGAAAAAATTTTCTATAGACATAAAATTTTGACAACATTTTCTATAGGAATGGTTAGGTTAGGTTAGGTGGCAGCCCGATGTATCAGACTCACATAGACTATTCAGTCCTTTGTGATACCACATTGGTGAACTTCTCCATTATCACTGAGTGCTGCCCGATTCCATGTTAAGCGCAATGACAAGGGACCTCCTTTTTATAGCCGAGTCCGAACGGCTTCCACATTGCAGTGAAACCACTTAGAGAAGCTTTGAAACCCTCAGAAATGTCACCAGCATTACTGAGGTGGGATAATCCATCGCTGAAAAACTTTTTGGTGTTCGGTCGAAGCAGGAATCGAACACACGACCTTGTGTGTGCAAGGCGGACATGCTAACCATTGCACCACGGTGGCTCTATAGGAATACAATTTGACAAAATTGGCAGTGGTAGTACACTATTATTGGCCTCATTAGGCTTATTGTATTGTCTTAATAAACTTGAAATTGTAAAATTTTCCATAGTAATACAATTTTGACAAAATTTTCTATAGCAATAAAATGTTGAAAAAAAATCTTTAAGAATAAAATTTTGACAAAAAATTCTCTAAGAATAAAATTTTGACACAATTTTCTATAGAAATAAAATTTTGACTAAATTTTCTATAGAAGTAAAATTTTGACTAAATTTTCTATAGAAATAAGGTTTTAAAGCTGAGATCAGAACAACAAATATGATTGAAGTACAAACCCACAATAAAAAACAAAACACGAAATAAAATTTTGACAAAAATTTCTATAGAAATAAAATTTTGACAAAATTTTCTATAGAAATAACATTTTGACAAAATTTTCTATAGAAATACAATTTTAACAAAATTTTCTATAGGAATACAATTTTAACTAAATTTTCTTTAAGAATACAATTTTGACAAAATTTTCTATAGAAATAAAATTTTGATAAAATTCCTATGGAATAAAAAAATCTCTAAGAAATGAAATTTTGACTAAAATTTCTATAGGAATACAATTTTGACAAAATTTTCTATAGAAATAAAATTTTGACAAAATTTTCTATAGAAATAAAATTTTGACAAAATTTTCTATAGAAATAAAATTTTAACAAAATTTTCTAAAGAAATATAATTTTTTGTAGAAATATAATTTTGACAAAAATTTCTATAGGAATACAATTTTAACAAAATGTTCTATAGGAATACAATTTAAACTAAATTTTCTATAGGAATACAATTTTAACAAAATTTTCTATAGGAATACAATATTGTCAAAATTTTGAATAAAATTCCTATAAAAAACTCTAAGAAATGAAATTTTGACTAAATTTTCTATAGGAATACAATTTTCTATAGAAATAAAAATTTTGACAAAATTGTGTAAAAGAATACAATGTTGACAAAATTTTCTATAGGTATAAAATTTTGACAACATTTTTTATAGCAATATAATTTTGACAAAATTTTTTTATAGCAATACAATTTTGACAAAATTTTCTATAGAAATAAAATTGTGACAAAATTTATTAAAAGAATACAATGTTGACAAAATTTTCTATAGGTATAAAATTTTGACAAAATTTTGTATAGAATTACAGTTTTGACAAAATTTTCTATAGAAATACAATTTTGACAAAATTTTCTATAGAAATATAATTTTGACAAAATTGGCAGTGGCAGTACACTACTATTGGTCTCATTTGGCTTATTGCATTGTCTTATTAACCTTGAAATTGAAAAATTGTCCATAAGTATACAACTTTGTCGAAATTTTCTATAGGAAAATATATAGCAATAAAATGTTGACAAAAATTTCTCTAAGAATACAATTTTGACCAAATTTTCTATAGGAATACAATTTTAACAAGATTTTCTATAGGAATACAATTTTGACAAAATTTTCTATTGGAATAAAATTTTAACAACATTTTCGATAGAAATAAAATTTTACCAAAATTTTTATGGGAATAAAATATTGACATTTTGTATAGAAATAAAATTTTGACAAAATTTTCTATAGAAATAAAATTTTGATAAAATTTTCTATAGGAATAAAATTTTTTATATGATTTTATTTAAATGTTTAGAAAAAAATTATTATTATGTATTTAAGATAATTTAATTTGTTTAATCTGAATTATCTTTATTAAAAAAAAAAACTAATCAATTTTAAAATTTATTTTGTTTGATTGATTTAATTTAATTTGTTGTTTTTTAAGGTTAAATTGAATCTTTTACATAATAAATACCCTATCAACATTTTTAAATTTATTTATTTAGAAAAAAACTGATTGATGTTAATCAAATTTAATATAAGATAATCTTAATGTTAAATAAAAATTATGTTAAACTGGAAATTATTTTAATACAGTTCTAATGCTTTAATTTAATTTGGTTCTTTTTAATAAAATTGAAATTGAATCCAAATATGTTAATTTAAAAAAAATATTTAATTATAATTGATATAAGGTTATTTAATTTGTTTAATCTGAACTATCTTAATTTAAAATAAAAACTAATTAAATTTAAAATTTATTTTAATATAGTTTGATAGATCTTATTTAATTTCATTTTATTAAAGTTAAATTGATTCTTTTATATATTAAATTTAACTATTATACCTTTCAATTTATTTATTTAGAAGAAAAAAATGATTTAATTTAATTTAAAGTAGTTTATTAGCTTTAATTTAAGATAATCTTAATGTTAAATAAAATTATGTTAAATTGGAAATTATTTTAATTTTTGCTTTAATTTAATTTGTGTTGTTTTAATTAAATTCAAATAAATCTTTTCAAATATATTAATGTAAAATTATTGAAGTTTTTTTATTTTACAAATCACAGAGGGGCATTATACATATAGTTTTTTTCATGTATATTAATTTTTATTTGTATTATATTTTTAATATTTTCATATATGGATTTAAAATCTATTGGAAATTTGTAATTAAATTTTAATGGATGTTTTCAAATGTATTAATTTAAAATTATTGATGTTTTTTTTTATTTTATGAATCAACTGAATTCACGTTATGTATATTATTTATACCCTTCACCACTACTGTGGTACAGGGTATAATAAGTTTGTGCATTTGTATGTAACGCCAAGAAGGAGTAATCATACACCAACCTTTTAGTATACGGATCGGCTTAGAATTAAATTCTGAGTCGATTTAGCGATGTCCGTCTGTCTGTCTGTCCGTCTGTTGATGTATTTTTGTGTGCAAAGTACAGCTCGCAGTTTTAGTCCGATTGTCATAAAATTTGGTATAAGGTCCTGTTTCGGCTCAAAGACGATCCCTATTGATTTTGGAAAAATCGGTTCAGATTTAGATATAGCTGCCATATATTTTTTTCACCGATCTGGTCATAATTGGCGTGTGTATCAACCGATCTTCCTCAAATTCCGGACATCCGAATATTTTATGGGTCTCGAAAAACTTGCAAAATATCAGCCAAATCGGTTCAGATTTAGATATAGCTCCCATATATAGCTTTCGCCCGATTTACACGCATTTGCCCACAGAGGCCAATTTTTAACTCCGATTTAGTTGAAATTTTGCACAGGGAGTAGAATTAGCATTGTTACTATGCGAGCCAAATTTGGTTGAAATCGGTTCAGATTTAGATATAGCTCCCATATATATGTTTTTCTGATTTCGACAAAAATGGTCAAAATACCAACATTTTCCTTGTAAAATCGCCACTGCTTACTATAAAAGTTGTAAAAATGACTAATTTTCCTAAACTTCTAATACATATATATCGAGCGATAAATCATAAATAAACTTTTGCGAAGTTTCCTTAAAATTGCTTCAGAGTTAAATGTTTCACATATTTTTTTACTAATATTGTGTTCCACCCTAGTGCATTAGCCGACTTAAATTTAAATGTATGTATTTGGGACAAACCTTTATATATAGCCCCCAACACATTTGACGGATGTGATATGGTATCGGAAATTTAGATCTACAAAGTGGTGCAGGGTATAATATAGTCGGCCCCGCCCGACTTTAGACTTTCCTTACTTGTTTCATGGTTAAAAAATATTAATTTTTATTTAATTTTCTGTATTTTCATATATTGATTTAAAATCTATTGGAAATTTCTGAAATCGTTTAACCTTCCTAATATATTCCTATATTCCCAAAATGTTTGCCAAAAAATATGATTTGAACATATGTTAGCCAAATGGTCACCAGATATTTTACACGCACAAACATTAGGTCTATCTATCTCTTTCTCTCTCTCTCTCTCTCTCTATGTCTCTATGGGAGATATAAAGGACACTATGTCCTTGCCTTGAGGTCATTTGCCTGTATATTTATTTGTATAGGATACTAAAAACAAGACTAGACAATATACTTTTTTTTCCTTTATTTGGGAAATTTTGATAAGATGCTGTGGTATGCCATTATCAGTAAAACGATAAGAAAATGATTGACATGATGGAAACACATGTCGTTTAATGCAATGACGTTACACAAAAATGTATTGTAAATAAAAATTTTTCCATTTCTTTGCTATAATAAAAACATTTTCATTTATTTTAAAATTGGAAAATTAGCTCATGTACTGGATTCGTATACCGCACTCCTTGAATCCATACAAAACAATATTCTACGTTTCTTGTAAATTTCAAGTATATCAAAGTAGTTATTTTTTTAGTAAATATGCTTCAAAACAAGTTGGGCCAGAAGGAGAGGCCCGTCCAAATTTTAAAAAGATTGAATACAGTTTTTTTTTTGGTAACACAGAAAAAAAATGTTTTTCTGATTCAATCACGAAATTAATTGATCCAATTAATTTTTTTTATTGAAATGTCTTCAATCTCCAAAATGATATCAATCACAGTTTTATTTGGACATCAAAAAATACTTGATTAAAATATTAATTGATTTCAATTAATTTTTTAATTGATTCAATTAAAAAATTAATTGATGTTGGTTGCAAGACTCGATTAATTTTTAATTAAAAACGTTACTATTTTCATGCACTGTTTTCTTAACTGACTCAGTGTTTTTAGTTTGATTAAAAAAGTTATTGCTTCAAATACATTTTTTATTAAAAGTCAAAAAAACCATAATTCGTGATTCCCACTCTCACTGTATTGCCACCAATTTTGCTAAAGGCCCAGACGTTATCCACATTAATGGGCCATGGATTTTTGCCTTAATTGTTGTTTACCCCCCATCTCATTCACATTTGGAACATTTTATGATTATTGTGTTAACCACAAATTCAATCGTCGCAATTTCTGTTATGTTGCTCTTTTGTGGCCATTTTTCACAGAAACTACTACTAAAAGAAATTTCGATACGCGATTTTGGGTTGCACCTCCTTTTTCTGTCCCCTTTGTATGGTTTGCCTGGGGAGGGGGGAGGAGGTACAAGCCCAACCACAAAGGCATTGTCAACGAACAAATTTATTTGTATTTCGAGTATTGTTGACTATAGATTGGATTGGTGGATGGATGCCTTTGTTGTCATTTCATTTTGGGAGTTTTTGATGAGAAATAATATAATGGTATGTGCTTTTCTGGTTTAATTTCCGCTCTTTAAATACAAATTATTTGGGTTAGCATTTGTCAAGTTATACGACCATTTAAACGCCTAATAGCTAAAAGATCCCCTCTTCTATAGACACTTAGAAAAAAATCTCTTTCGAAAAAATTTTCTATAGGAATAAAATTTTGAAAAAATTTTGACGAAATTTTCTATTGGAATAAAATTTTGAAAAAATTTTCTATAGGAATAAAATTTTGACAAAAATTTCTATAGAAATAAAATGTTGACGAAATTTTCTATTGGAATAAAATTTTGAGAAAATTTTCTATAGGAATACAATGTTGAGAAAATTTTCTATAGGAATAAAATTTTGACAAAATTTTGGATAGAAATAAAATTTTGACAAAATTTTCTATAGAAATAAAATGTTGACGAAATTTTCTATTGGAATAAAATTTTGAGAACATTTTCTATAGGAATACAATTTTGAGAAAATTTTCTATAGGAATAAAATTTTGACAAAATTTTCGATAGAAATAAAATTTTGACAAAATTTTCTATAGGAATAAAATTTTGACAAAAATTTTTATAGAATAAAATTTTAACACAATTTTCTATATGAATAAAATTTTGAGAAAATTTTCTATAGGAATATAATTCTGACAAAAGTTTCTATATGAATAAGGTTAAAGTGGCAGCCCGATTAAGTTTCAGGTTCACTTAGACTATTCACTCCATTCTATAGAAATAAATTCTTGACAAAATTTTCTTTAGAAATAAAATTTTTACAAAATTTTCTATAGGAATAACATTTTGACACAATTTTCTATAGGAATAAAATTTTGAGAAAATTTTCTATAGCAGTAACATTTTGAGAGAAATTTTCATAGGAATAAAATTTTCTATAGAAATAAAATTTGGCCAAAATTTTCTATAGGAATAAAATTTTGACAAAATTTTCTATTGGAATAAAATTTTGACGAATCTTTCTATAACATTTTAACAATATTTTCTATAGAAATAAAATGTTGACGAAATTTTCTATTGGAATAAATTTTTGAGAAAAATTTCTATAGAAATACAATTTTGAGAAAATTTTCTATAGGAATAAAATTTTGACAAAATTTCTATAGAAATAAAATTTGGCAAAATTTTCTATAGGAATAAAATTTTAACAAAATTTTCTGTATTAATAAAATGTTGAAAAAGTTTTCTATATTAATAAAATGTTAACAAGATTTTCTATAGGAATAAAATTTTCACAAAATCTTCTATGGGAATAAATTTGGACAAAATTGTCTATATAATTAAAATGTTGACAAAATTTTTTATAGGAATAAAATTTTAAGAAAATTTTCGTTAGGAATAAACTATTGCAAAAATTTTTTTAGCAATAAAATTTTGACAAAATTTTCTGTAGGAATAAAATTTTGACAAAATTTTCTATAGAAATAAAATTTTGACAAAATTTTCTATAGGAATAACATTTTGACACAATATTCTATAGGAAGAAAATTTTGAGAAAATTTTTTATAGCAATAAAATTTTGAGAGAATTTTTCATAGGAATAAAGTGTTCTATACAAATAAAATTTTGACAAAATTTTCTATAGAAAAAACTGTCAAAATTTTCTATAGGAATAAAATTTTTAGAAAATTTTCTATAGAAATAAAATTTTGACAAAATTTTCTATAGAAATAAAATGTTGGCAAAATTTTCTATAGAAATGAAATTTTAACAAAATGTTCTATAGACATAAAATTTTACGTAGTTTTGAGTATTGTTGACCTATTATATGATTATTCTGATTATTAATTTTGTTTCGCAAGTCACCGTACACTGTACAGTGACTTGCGAAACGAACAGCAGCACACGAACTTAAATACAAAATCCCAGAAGATGGTTAGTGGCACTAACCGAAATATTGGAAATAAATATTAGAACACATCAATAATCGATTGTTTCTATGACCTCAAGCCGAGCAAAAGTAATAATCGGAATAAAAATTTGACGAAATTTTCTATAAAAATAAAATTTTGCCAAAATTTTCTATAGGAATAAAATGTTGACGAAATTTTCTATTGGAATAAAATTTTGAGAAAATTTTCTATAGGAATACGATTTTGACAAAATTTTCTATATTAATAAAATGTTGAAATAGTTTTCTATATTAATTAAATATTGGCAAGATTTTCTATAGGAATAAAATTTCCACAAAATTTTCTATAAAAAAAAAATTTGTCTATATTAATAAAATGTTGACAATTTTTTTATAGGAATAAAATTTTTAAAAAATTTTCTATTGGAATAAAATTTTCACAAAATTTTCTATTGGAATAAAATTTTTACAAAATTTTCTTTAGGAATAAACTTTTGCAAAAAATGTTTTAGGAATATAATTTTGACAAAATTTTCTATATAAATAAGGTTAAAGTGGCAACCCGATTAAGTTTCAGGTTCACTTAGACTATTCAGTCCAATCTATAGAAATAAATTCTTGACAAAATTTTCTAGAGAAATAAAATTTTAACACAATTTTCTATAGGAATAAAATTTTGAGAAAATTTTCTATAGCAATAAAATTTTGAGAGAATTTTTCATAGGAATAAAATTTTCTATAGAAATAAAATTTTGACAAAATTTTCTATAGGAATAAAATTTTGACAAAATTTTTTAGGAATAAAATTTTGACAACATTTTTTTAGGAATAAAATTTTGACTAAATTTTCTATAGGAATAAAATTTTGACTAAATTTTCTATAAGAATAAAATTTTAACAAAATTTTCTATAGAAATAAAATGTTGACGGACTTTTCTATTGGAATAAATTTTCAAGAAAATTTTCTATAGAAATACAATTTTGAGAAAATTTTCTATAGGAATAAAATTTTGACAAAAATTTTGATAAAATTTTCTATAGGAATAAAATTTTGACAATATTTTCTGTATTAAAGTTTTCTATATTAATAAAATGTTGACAATATTTTCTATAGGAATAAAATTTTCACAAAATTTTCTATAGAAATAAATTTGGACAAAATTGTCTTTATTATTAAACTGTTGACAAATTTTTTATAGGAATAAAATTTTGACAACATTTTCTATTGAAATAAAATTTTAAGAAAATTTTCTTTAGGAATAAACTTTTGCAAAAATTTTTTAGCAATAAAATTTTGACAAAATTTTCTATAGGAATAAAATTTTGACAAAATTTTCTATAGGAATAAAATTTTGACAAAATTTTCTATAAAATAAAATTTGGACAAAATTTTCTATTAAGTTTCAGGCTCACTTAGACTATTGAGTCCATTCTATAGAAATAAAACTTTGACACTATTTTCTATAGGAATAAAATTATGAGAAAATTGTCTATAGCAATAAAATATTGAGGGAAATTTTAATAGGAATGAAATGTTCTATACAAATAAAATTTTGACAAAATTTTTTATAGGAAAAAAATTGTCAAAATTTTCTATAGGAATAAAATTTTTAGAAAATTTTCAATAGAAATAAAATTTTTAAAAAAATTTCTATAGGAATAAAATTTTTAGTAAATTTTCTATAGGAATAAAATTTTTAGTAAATTTTCTATAAAAATAAAATTTTGACAAATTTTTTTATTGGAATAAAATTTTGACAAAGTTTTCTATAGGAATAAAATATTTAGAAGATTTTCTATAGGAATAAAATTTTTACAAAATTTTCCATAGGAATAAAATTTTTACAAAATTTTCTATAGGAATAAAATTTTGGAAAATAAATTCTATAGGAATAAAACTTTGAGAAAATATTCTATAGGAATAAAATTTTGAGCAAATTTCCTATAGGAATAATATTTTGAGAAAATATTCTATAGGAATAAAATTTTGAGCAAATTTCCTATAGGAATAATATTTTGAGAAAATGTTCTATAGGAATAACATTTTTGGGTCTATATAAACTTTAGTTGAGTGAAGTGAAGTATCCACCTGGCTTGCTTCCTGAAAAACGGTCTTTATTATCTAGAAGAAAAGGTTTGGCTGGGAATGAATACCAAACTTCTTAAAGAAGGATTTAGGTCTATAGATCCAAGCTAGTTTTTTTCTTTTCTTTATCACCGCTGAAATCATTTTGGTTTTCAGCCGAAACTGGGATTGAACCCATAACTCTTTCATCTATTAAATATAGTTATATTTGTTTTTTTCAGTGTATTTTATAAATTTTATGGAGCAATTAATTGATAAAAGGTGGTAGGTGGGATGTATGTAAGGGTGTAGCAATTTACCAAAAAGCTATTGAACATTTGAGTATTGAAGTTCCTCATACTATTTGTGGTTATTTTTGTTCCATAGAGTTGAGGTAGGTTGATTCTTGTTCCATAACCACCATAGAAAAGTTTTCCCCCCAAACAATTTCAATTGAAATTCTTTGTTAATGCCTCTGGTTGGTGGTGGGTTAATGACGAACGGCCATTCTTTGACATTGCCAAATGTTTTGCCTTTAGGATCGATTTTTGTTGTTGATATATTCTACAAAGTTTTCGCTTGGAATTTGATTGTGGGTGGTGGTATAGGACGAGAAGCAAAAAATCAACAAAAAGAATTCTATTAACAAAGCAAAAATACGGTAACTATGTTTCATTATTTGCATTTTATAAATAATTGACAAAATTTGAAATTAATGGCGGAAATTTCATTTGTTTTGTTATCTGTATGCTGTATTTAATGGCCCATCTACTTCACGGAATTTAAATGATATGTATATTAGAGTGGGTATACAGAAAAATGAAAATACCTGTATGCTGTATTTAGTGATGTAAATTTTTAGAGATAATATTTAAACTATAAAGAAAGGCAAAATTTATAATGAAAATTAAATGGTAAAAACTCTTGTCAACTTTTTGTATAAATATTTTTTTTTTATTCCGGAAGTAGTGTAAAATTGACTGAGAAGAAATGAATTTTTCACGGGCTTGTCATCATGGTAGCCGCAGTTGGTAGAATTCTACCAAAAATTTTAGATTTTCTACTGTTTGGTAAATTGGTAGAGGCTCGGGAGGTCAAATCTGGGGATCGGTTTTATGGGAGCTATATATAATTGGACTGATATGGACGAATTTTTGCATTGTTTTTAAAGAGTGAATACTTAGACCACGTATCAAATTTCAACCGTATCGGATGAAATTTACTCCTCCAAGAGGGTCCGGAGGTCAAACCTGGGGATCGGTTTATATGGGGACTATATAATTATGGACCGATATGGATAAATTTTTGCGTGGTTGTTAGGGACCATATACAAACACCACGTACCAACTTTCAACCGGATCGGATGAATTTTGCCCCTCCAATAGCCTCCGGAGGTCAAATCTGGGGTCGGTTTATATAGGGGCTATATATAATTATGGACCAATATGGACCATAATTTTTTTTACAATTTTTTTATAGAAATAAAATTTTGACCAATTTTTGTACCAAATTTTTTATCGAAAGAAAATTTTGACAAACTTTTCTATAGTAATAAAAATTTGACAAAAATTTTCTATAGCAATAAATATTAACAAAAAATTTGCACAAAATTTCTATAGAAAAAAATTTTGTCAAAAATTTTTATAGAAATAAAATATAGACAAAATTTTCTATAGAAATAAAATCTAAAAAAAAAATATTTATATAGAAATAAAATTTTGACAAAATAGAAATAAAATTTAGACAAAATTTTCTATAGAAATAAAATCTAGAAAAAAAAATATTTATATAGAAATAAAATTTTGACAAAATTTTTTATAGCAATAAATATTAAAAAAAAATCACAAAATGTCTATAGAAATAAAATTTCGTCAAAATTTTGTATAGAAATAAAATTTGGAAAAAATTTTCTATAGAAATAAAATTTAGACAAATTTTTGTATAAAAATAAAATTTAGACAAAATTTTCTATAGAAATAAAATGTTGACAAAATTTGCTATGGAAATAAAATTTTGACAAAATTTTGTATAGAAATAAAATTTTGACAAAATTTTCTATAGAAATAAAATTTTGACAAAATTTTTTATAGAAATAAAATTTTGACAAAATTTTCTATAAAAATAAAATTTTGACAAAAATGTTCTATAGCTATAAATATTAAAATAAAATTTTCACAAAATTTCTATAGAAATAAAATTTTTACAAAATTTCTATAGAAATAAAATTTTCACAAAATTTCTATAGAAATAAAATTGTGACAAAATTTTATATAGAATTAAAATTTAGACAAAATTTTCTATAGAAACAAAATTTTGACAAAATTTTCTATAGAAATAAAATTTAGACAAAATTTTCTATAGAAATAAAATTTTGACAAAATTTTCTATAGAAATAAAATTTTGACAAAATTTTCTATAAAAATCGATGATTTGACAGTGGCATAGGAAAAGAGATATGTTTGTTTCGAATTTATTTCGGCATAAGCCGGCTATCAATGTAAAACCTTTTTTCGGAGGGTTCAAGTGTGGTTTTTGTTGGGTTTAATAAACTGCCTGAATTTATTCTGATAATTGGTTGATAGTTTTGCTGCAAGTAGAGGATGCTGATGAGGAATGTGGTAATTCCGAAACGTGCGTCCATCCAACCATCTTGCAGTCTATAGGGCTTTGCCCAAATAAATTTGACAAATATTCTTTTCCACTGTTGGGTAAGTTACACTTGTAGTTTAGTCAATGTATGGTTTTAAGCTGCAATAAAAAACAACAACAATGCATTAAAATTTTGACAAAATTTTTTATAGAAATAAAATTTGGACAAAATTTTCTATAGAAATAAAATTTTGACAAAATGTTCTATAGGAATAAATATTAAAATAAAATTTTCACAAAATTTCTATAGAAACAAAATTTAGACAAAATTTTCTATAGAAATAAAATGTTGACAAAATTTTCTATTGATTTAAAATTTTGACAAAATAAAATAAAATTTTGACAAAATTTTTTATAGAAATAAAATTTGGACAAAATTTTCTATAGAAATAAAATTTTGACAAAATGTTCTATAGGAATAAATATTAAAATAAAATTTTCACAAAATTTCTATAGAAATAAAATTTTGACAAAATTTCTATAGAAATAAAATTTTGACAAAATTTCTATAGAAATAAAATTTTGACAAAATTTTGTATAGAAACAAAATTTAGACGAAATTTTCTATAGAAATAAAATGTTGACAAAATTTTCTATTGATTTAAAATTTTGACAAAATTTTCTATAGAAATAAAATTTTGACAAAATTTTCTATAGAAATAAAATGTTGACAAAATTTTCTATTGATTTAAAATTTTGACAAAATGTTCTTTAAAAATAAAATTTTGACAAAATTTTCTATAGAAATATAAAATTTTCTATAGAAATAGAAAAAAAAATTTGGCAAAATTTTCTATAGAAATGAAATTTTGACAATATTTTCTATAGAAATCAAATTTTCTATAGAAATATAATTTTGACAAAATTTTCTATCGAAATAAAGTTTTGAAAAAAATTTCTATAGAAGTAAAATTTTGACAAAATTTTCTATAAAAAAAATGTCACAACATTTTCTATAAAATAAAATTTTGACAAACTTTTCTATGGAAATAAAATTTTAACAATATTTTCAGTAGAAACAAAATTGTCTAGTCAATTTTCACAAAATTTTATATAAATTCAATATTTTTAAAATAAAACATTTCTTTCGAAGAAAAAACCTATTTTCATACTAAACCTATTTTTCATACTAAATTTCGTGGAAATTTTGATCCAAAAAAAACTTCAAAATAAGATTTTATTTATTTATTATATTTATTTTTGGTAAAATTGTCTTAAAATTTTGGTAGATTATTTTTGACACGAGTAGCAACCGTGCAGGGCAAAACTGGCTTTTGAGGCCATATTAGTCGAAATCAGACGAAAGATATATATGAGAGCTATATCTAAATCTGAACCGATTTCAACCAAATTTAGCACAATTAACAAACAATACTATTAAACGTACTCATTGTGCAAAATTTGACAAAAATCAGGACAAAACTCTGGCTTTTCTGGCCATATAAGTGAAAATCGGACAAAAAAATATATATGGGATCTATATCTAAATCTGAACCGATTTCAACAAATGATACTATTAAACGTACTCCTTGTGCAAAATTTGAAGCAAATCGGGGCAAAACTCTGGCTTTTGAGGTAATATAAGTTCAAATCGGACGAAAGATATATATGGGAGCTATATATAAATCTGAACCGATTTGGCTGATATTTTGCATATCTTACGAAAGCCCCAAAATATTTGGCTGCCCGAAATTTTGAGAAAATACGTTGATAAATACGTCAATTATGACCAGATCGGTGATAGATATATATATGGCAGCTATACCTAAATCTGAACCGATTTTTTCCAAAATCAATAGCGATTGTCATTGAGCCAATGTAAAACTATGCGCCAAATTTGAGGACGATCGGACTAATCTAATCCCTGTGCAAAATTTCACATAAATTGGACTACAACTTTGACCTCTGTAGTCATATGACGGAAAATTGGTGAAAGTTATTTGGGAACTATATTTATATCTGAACCGAATTCAATAAAATTTAGCACACTTGACTACACAACTAATGGTACTCCTAGTGCAAAATTTCAACCAAATTGGTATAAAACTCTGGCTTCTGGGGTCATATAAGTCCATATCAGGCGAAAGACATATGTGGGAGCTATATCTAAATCTGAACCGATTTCTTCCAAATTCAATAGGGTTCTATTCTGACCCAAAACAGTAACTTGTGCCAAGTTTGAAGTCGATTGGACTAAAACTGCGACCTAGACAAAACTGTGTTCACAGACAGACGGACAGAAGGACAGACGGACGGAAGGACAGACGGGCATGGCTAGATGAACCGTGGTGCAATGGTTAGCATGCCCGCCTTGCATACACAAGGTCGTGGGTTCGATTCCTGCTTCGACCGAACACCAAAAAGTTTTTCAGCGGTGGATTATCCCACCTCAGTAATGCTGGTGACATTTCTGAGGGTTTCAAAGCTTCTCTAAGTGGTTTCACTGCAATGTGGAACGCCATTCGGACTCGGCTATAAAAAGGAGGTCCCTTGTCATTGAGCTTAACATGGAAGCGGGCAGCACTCAGTGATAAGAGAGAAGTTCACCAATGTGGCATCACAATGGACTGAATAGTCTAAGTGAACCTGATACATCGGGCTGCCACCTAACCTAACCTAAACATATGCACTATCTTATAATACCCTGTTCCGTAGTGTGGCCCAGGGTATAAAAACAAATCACATGTACAAAAATATTTTTTGTTAGGCCAAGTAAAATTCGTTTGACGTAAACATGAATGGAACAAATGAGGACAACAGATTTATTTTTTTTATTCATTTTATTTTATTTTGTTTTATTTTATTTATTGTAAATTGGTATTAAATAGTAGTAGCAAAATAACATATAATCAGTAATGAAATCCATGTAAATCCCATCTACATTTACATAAGGAAATATTTGCTAAACACAATAAATTTTTATTTAATTTTGCTACTTTAAGTGGGCGCACTTTTCTATTCATTTACTCCCAAGTGCAATATAAAATTATATCAGAGAATGTATGTTATTTGATTTTAATTTTTTGATCACACTCTCTCGTTCGTTTAAAACTAATACGTGAAAGTACAATAAATAAAAATATATATAAACTGTGTTTCGTATACAAAATACCAGAATAAATTAAACTTTTCTGTTTTTGTATTTGCATAAAGATGACTCAGTAATACAGACGCCTATTCAAATTCAGATTTCCCCGAATGAAACGTGTGTAATATGGCAAATAAAAAAAATTGACAACTGTATATGGTGAATATACATATCTCCGGTGGCAACGAACGACAATGATTTTAATTTAATAGAAGAGCAAATATTTCAATATATTGTAACAAAAAAATGTATTGGCAAGTGACTAGAATTTATTCTATAATATAGACAAAAAAATGCTTCCGAATTTTCTCATGTAGATTGAGATATTTAATTGACTAGACAATTTTATTGATAGAGAATGTGTAATTGATTAGTAAGGAAGTGAAGGATGAAAAACAAAAAACAATAAATATACTACACAGATAAAAAATTCACGAACATTTTGTAATTGAGTTTTAAAAAATATTCAATTAAAAGTTTAATTGATTCAATAAATTTTTTAATTGATACAAAAATTAATACTATCAATTAATTTTTTAATTGGATCAATTAATTTTTTAATTGATACTATAATTTTTTTAAATTTTTTATTGATAATTATTAATATTATAGAAAAAAAATTTAACAAATATTTCCATAGAAATACATTTTTGCAAAAAAAAATTCTTAGAAAATTTTATTGAAATTTTCTTTATTTTTTTATTTCTTCAGAAAATTTTATTGAAATTTTATATATTTTAGAAATATATGTTTTAGATTTTCGATTACATTAAAGCTTTTGGCTACTTTCATCCACTTTTGCCAAAATTTTTAAATGTCAATAAAATTTTCTTTAGATTTTTTTTTTTAATTTTACTTTTAAATAAAATTTTATTGAAATTCTCTTTAGAAAAATTTTCTATAGAAATACATTTGGTTAGAATTTTCTATAAAACTAAAATGCTCTTGAAATGTTCTATAATTTTTATTTTTTTAGAAATATATTTTTAGATTTTCGATCATCTTTCCATAACTCTATACAAATACCTAATAACAGGCTATTATCTAATGTGCATCATATAAAAAATATAAAATAAACTGAAATTTCCTACAGAAATTAAATTTTGGACATTTTGTTAAAATTTTCTACAGAAAATTTTGTTAAAATTTTCTTCAGAAAATTTTGTTGAAATTTTCTTCAGAAAATGTTGTTGAAATTTTCTTCCGAAAAATTTATTGAAATTTTCTTCACAAAATTATACTGAAAAATTTCTTCAGAAAATTTTATTGAAATTTTCTTCAAAAAATTTTATTGAAATTTAGATTAGAAAATTTTATTGAAATTTTCTTCAGAAAATTTTATTGAAATTTTCTTCAAAAAATTTTATTGAAATTTTCTTCAAAAAATTTTATTGAAATTTTCTTTTTCTTCAGAAAATGTTGTTGAAATTTTCTTCCGAAAAATTTATTGAAATTTTCTTCACAAAATTATACTGAAAAATTTCTTCAGAATATTTTATTGAAATTTTCTTCAAAAAATTTTATTGAAATTTAGATTAGAAAATTTTATTGAAATTTAGATTAGAACATTTTATTGAAATTTTCTTCAGAAAATTTTATTGAAATTTTCTTCAAAAAATTTTATTGAAATTTTCTTCAAAAAATTTTATTGAAATTTTCTTTAGAAAATTTTATTGAAAGTTTCTTTAGAATTTTTTTCTTTTTTTTTTTTGAAATTTTCTTCATAAAATTTTATTGAAAGTTTCTTGTTTTTTTTTTTATTTCTTCAAAAAATTTTATTGAAAGTTTCTTTTGTTTTTTTTTATTTCTTCAGAAAATTTTATTGACATTTCATATATTTTTGAAATATATTTTTTTAGATTTTCGATTACATTAAAGCTTTTGGCTACTTTGATTTCTTCCGAAAAATTTATTGAAATTTTCTTCACAAAATTATACTGAAAAATTTCTTCAGAAAATTTTATTGAAATTTTCTTCAAAAAATTTTATTGAAATTTAGATTAGAAAATTTTATTGAAATTTTCTTCAGAAAATTTTATTGAAATTTTCTTCAAAAAATTTTATTGAAATTTTCTTCAAAAAATTTTATTGAAATTTTCTTTTTCTTCAGAAAATGTTGTTGAAATTTTCTTCCGAAAAATTTATTGAAATTTTCTTCACAAAATTATACTGAAAAATTTCTTCAGAATATTTTATTGAAATTTTCTTCAAAAAATTTTATTGAAATTTAGATTAGAAAATTTTATTGAAATTTAGATTAGAAAATTTTATTGAAATTTTCTTCAGAAAATTTTATTGAAATTTTCTTCAAAAAATTTTATTGAAATTTTCTTCAAAAAATTTATTGAAATTTTCTTTAGAAAATTTTATTGAAAGTTTCTTTAGAATTTTTTTCTTTTTTTTTTTGAAATTTTCTT